>NC_091127.1:32872890-33090390 GCF_040183065.1 Periplaneta americana | reverse complement strand
AACACTCGTACTAACATAATGTACAGTACTTCATATTTTTTTCTGCGAGCGAGAAAGACAGTCGGATAATCCACCAATCGGTTAATAGGGTGACGGATAATCGGGGTTTTACTGTATTATTATTATTATTATTATTATTATTATTATTATTATTATATCTGCACAGTAATCCTACTTCTATCCCTTTGTCCACCACGCATCTGCCACAGCTCGAATACCGGCCCCTTTAGTCAGCTGGGCCCGACACAACACGAAGTCATCCTTGCCCTAGGCGGGATTCGAAGCCGCTAGCATGCGGAGGGGCCGCCATTGCAGTCAGTCACGCAACACCGGTGATGTGACTGCGGCCGGTCATCAACCTCTGGCCACTCGCACAGCGCGCGGCGCTGGGATGTAGGTCAGTGATAGCGACTCGCTCGTGAGCAGCAGCTGTACGCAAGGAGCAGCTCGGGGGTCGTCGTACCCCTTTACTTCCTACAACAGGGAATAAAACAACTTCCCTCGCTGTGTACACTATAAAACTCTAGCTCGTTACATAATGGAGAGTCCTTTACAGAGGTGCATTCCAGTTCCTTCCTCTCTCGCTCCAGTTTCGCCGTGTTCTTCTGCGTGCTATTTAAACCTTTACGATTCCTCTTCTCTTTGGTATTTCTTCCGCTGTTTTTAATATCGCTATTTTCTCGCCGACATTGTTACTTCTCCCCCTTCTCCGTGACTTCGTTCCACAGTTTCCCTTCTCAATTTCTCGCTTCGAACACCACCCGCCCCCTCGCCATCGACTCTTCATCCCTTCCTGAGGTCATTCGCCCCTTGTTAGATCACACGCGTCCCTACCACTTCCCCAACTGGGGTTTTCTTTTCTCTTTTCACTATTATCCCCTTGCACCTGTCTGTTGTATCTTCCTTCGCCGGTCAATCCACTCCTGTTGCAAACTTCCTCATATGCGTCGGTTTTAACTTCGGCTGTGATTCAGTTGATAAATCGCAAAAGATATCCAAGGTTATATCTCTGATAGATCCTTTGAAATCTGCGGTGTACAAATCGACTGTTGGCCAGTTCATTCTCTTATTATTTAGACATTTGATTTTACGTAGCCAATATCTATATCAATATCAATATCTATTCCTATAACCTACGGATCACCTTTTGTTTCATTGTTCAGTGTTTGAAAACAAAAGATTTATTTCGGTCAGACATTTACATTTTTGTAATATAATATGACAAACCACTATTCAATTTGTTCACAAAAACGTGCTGTTACAAAGAGTTTTGTAATTTTATATGTAATATATTTAAGAACTTGTAAATAATTCAAATTATTGTAGTAGATATAAGTGTTAATTTTAAGTAGCAAGACTGGGTTACAGACGTCAATGTAATTCTATATGTAATATATTTAAGAACTTGTAAATAATTCAAATTATTGAAGTAGATATAAGTGTTAATTTTAAGTAGCAATCCTGGGTTACCTACGTCAATATAATTCTATATGCAATATATTTAAGAACTTGTAAATAATTCAAATTATTGTAGTAGATATAAGTGTTAATTTTAAGTAGCAATCCTGGGTTACCCACGTCAATGTAATTCTATATGTAATTAATTTAAGAACTTGTAAATAATTCAAATTATTGTAGTAGATATAAGTGTTAATTTTAAGTAGCAAGACTGGGTTACCCACGTCAATGTAATTCTATATGTAATTAATTTAAGAACTTGTAAATAATTCAAATTATTGTAGTAGATATAAGTGTTAATTTTAAGTAGCAAGACTGGGTTACCCACGTCAATGTAATTCTATATGTAATATATTTAAGAACTTTTAAATAATTCAAATTATTGTAGTAGATATAAGTGTTAATTTTAAGTAGCAAGACTGGGTTACCACGTCAATGTAATTTTATATGTAATTAATTTAAGAACTTGTAAATAATTCAAATTATTGTAGTAGATATAAGTGTTAATTTTAAGTAGCAAGACTGGGTTACCCACGTCAATGTAATTCTATATGTAATATATTTAAGAACTTTTAAATAATTCAAATTATTGTAGTAGATATAAGTGTTAATTTTAAGTAGCAAGACTGGGTTACCACGTCAATGTAATTCTATATGCAATATATTTAAGAACTTGTAAATAATTCAAATTATTGTAGTAGATATAAGTGTTAATTTTAAGTAGCAAGACTGGGTTACCCACGTCAATGTAATTCTATATGTAATATATTTAAGAACTTGTAAATAATTCAAATTATTGTATTAGATATGTGTTAATTTTAAGTAGCAAGACTGGGTTACCACGTCAATGTAATTTTATATGTAATTAATTTAAGAACTTGTAAATAATTCAAATTATTGTAGTAGATATAAGTGTTAATTTTAAGTAGCAAGACTGGGTTACCCACGTCAATGTAATTCTATATGTAATATATTTAAGAACTTGTAAATAATTCAAATTATTGTAGTAGATATAAGTGTTAATTTTAAGTATCAAGACTGGGTTACCCACGTTAAATGAATTTTCATTATAATAATATAAACTCAGGCTATAACTATAACCCTAATGTACTTTCGGGTAAAATAGGGTTCAAGAAATTGTATATTCAAATAAATAAATAACCTACGGATATAACATTACCCATATACTGTTGCCATTACGTCTTCGCGGCCTTACTTATCTGTCTATATTTATTAACAGCTACCATATGTCTATCCATGTTTGCCTGCCCGATTCGGTCAGTCTTTAACTACCAGATCTGTTTACCTGAATTGCCTATCCTATAATATGATCTGTCATATCTATATGATCTATCTATATACCTTACCTAAACGAGCTACCTACTTCATCTACGAGATCTGCTTACCTGATGTTCATATAATATCTTATCTATCTTATCTACCAGGCCTACTTACCTTATCTACTAGATCTGTTTACCTGATTTCTATATAATCTGTTGCCTTACCTACTAGATTTGTTTACCTGATTTCTATATAATCTGTTGCCTTACCTACTAGATTTGTTTACCTGATTTCTATATAATCTGTTGCCTTACCTACTAGATCTGTTTACCCGATTTCTATATAATCTGTTGCCTTACCTACTAGATTTGTTTACCTGATTTCTATATAATCTGTCTCCATCTTACCTATCTTAATTAATTGACCTGCTTGCCTTACCTACTAAATGTTTACCTGATGTCTATAGGTATAGCTGTCTGGATCTATCTTATCTGCCTATCTTATCCACCCAACCTGCTTACCTTATCTACTAGATCTGTTTATCTTATGTCTATATAATTTGTAACTATTTGTTTTGCCTGTTTTGAGAAACCCATTGATCGAATTCCCAATATGCTCAGTCAATTTAAGAGAGCAGTAAATTATGATAATAAATGATTGAAAGAATTTTAGTTTTGTCCTTTAAATGTGCAGTAATTTGATCCGAACAAATGTAACTTTTCGTTCTACAAAGGAACTTTAAAATTGATTTGATTAAAATAATTCTGACGTAAGAAACATGGATTAATCATAGAAAAGTAACATAAATGGCGTAGGGGTAGTTACTTCAAAGACTAACAACCGACTGAAGAAGATTGACCAACGAGGTCACGTATGCGCAGAAACGTTTGAACAATTTTCATATTATTTACAACTGCTCAAGAAATAAGGCAGGAAAAAAAAAAGTAGTAAATATAATAAGGACACAACAATCATTGCCTGGCCTTTCAAGTGAGAGTTTGCATTAAGTGACTCTTTAGATGTGTTTTCCGTAAATTGCTTTTTTGGTCACCATGTTCATTATAAAAATTTTGTACAGATCTTAAACAGACAATTTAAAAAGGTTTGGCTTCATTACAATTTTGATGTTTAAATGTAATATGAAAATAATTAATAATATGCAAAGAAGTGGATTCAAAACTGAAATACATTATATTCTAAAATCAGTTATGTTTCTGTAAAGCAATGTATGTTTCAAGAAGAAAACAAGGAATTTCAAATTTTCAGTATTACAGTATTTTCAGTACACCTCGAATTAGATTCGAAACAATTTCATTTCAATACTGTCAACCTCAAATATTAGTTATTTGTTATTTTATAACCTAGAAATCCAAACAAATCAGGGGCATAATCGAGAGGACGAGCGCTTTTGCTTTCTATAAACCGAATTGCTTGCCTTCAAACCCGCAGCTAGCTGCTAGACTGGTTTTGATGAAAGTAAACGTGATTCTCTGTATTCCAGTGAAGTGTTAAACCAATTGTTCGGTGCTCACAAAACCTGTTACAGCTTTAGGTCACAAATATTAACACTGACGCCAGCATGCATTTCAAACCAACCCGGACCTTCAACAATTTTTATGTACTGTATCTTCTTACACGATATAACTTCAACATATTGTTTGATGATGGACGACTCGAGTATTGTTGGATGGCAACAACTGGCCCTACTGTAAACTGCAGCTGCGAACTCAGATGAACCCCAGTTCGATTACCACAAAAACCACTCTATAGCTACTTCGTTGCTTTCCATGTCTGGTGCATAGGTTCTAGAGATGAACAACGATCGAGAAAGCAAGACTAACAGCGCCCGCAAAGCCGAAAACCCGCACGACAATGTTATATACATTGCGCCGGTGACGTAAAGACTGCTTGTGAGTGTTTCGAGACGCCGATATAGATCACTCCCGAAGTCCCGAACGTCAAGCAGCCTTGAATCGCCATAGTTATTTATACCTGACTGAACTTGTATCTACTTTGGCAACTGTTATATATGTATAAACAATCAAGTAGCCAATTTTAAATATCATCTCTACCTTTCAGTGCCTAATCCGTTCACCAATCTTTATTTAATTATTAGGCCCTTATTAAAAAGCTAGGAATTTTCTTTTCATATGTTTGAGACAAAGCGTGCTATCTCAAGTAAAAAGATATTAAAGTTATGTTTTATGTTTATTAGCACTGGAAATTTGAGATTTTTTCTTTCTATTTATATAAACATAGGTAATATCATATAATAGAACCAGAACATTTTGATAACTAAGATAGTGTTCTGTTTTGGTTTTTTTTGTCTCATTTAAACATTTATAAAGTTATTTCAAAGATGTATGTTATTCAAAGTTACGAAATCTTTCCACGCCGACCAAATGCTATTTCGAGAGTGATGAGCGAGACCCGAAGCGCACGAGAATGACGAGATGAGACGAGACTCGAAAAACAAATGCAACGAACACAGCGAGCGAGATCAGTTGTTAGTTTTAGGTTCAAATTCTGAAGAGTCCTAGATAAATTTATCGTGGACAATGATTGTTGGTAGTGGGGGGATTTCTCCGGGTATATAATTCAAATTCCCTCGCCAACATTCCACGATTATTCTGCTCTTCATACTCATCTGTACCACTCCATAAAAAATAAAAGGAATCTGCTGCACCACAACCATTTCAAAGAAACCAATTCCATAACATTTCTACGACGAATGTTTCATTGACAAGAAAGAATACTCTTGCTGGATCAGAGAGTTCGATGATAGTGTTTCGTATTGAAACTAGTGAATTAAAAATAATATTTACGAGTTAATTTCTTGGGATCGGTCCCTCGTCTTACAGAAAAAGAATTTACCGGGCCGCGGTCTCTGAGAACCACTGCTTTAAAGCACCAGTGTTCTTACGTAAAGTGTGTAATGAGAAAGAACCATTTACACGACATCTCTTTTTCTTTGTTTTCACGGCTAGCAACAGCTGTGTGCTTTGAGACGCAATGTGAGACAGACATACAAGCAATAGTTTCCAATCTGAAGAGCTCTGAGGCGGCGGGAGGGCGTCGATAGAGTGATTCAGGTGGAGCGCCTACCCACGAATATCATCGAGAAGGGTTATGCGGGGAATAATAAATCAATAACCTGGAGACTACAGGTCAGACGACTATGATCTGTAGGTCGGTTCAAGTCGACACAACAATTAAGAAGAAACAAACCTCAAATTTCACAGAAAAAGATATGCGTCACAAACACAACGTTTCTTCGTCATTTTGCGTCGTTCGAAACATTTTTTATCGTGTTGCTATGTACAGTAGTTATATTCTTGAACTAGTCTTATTAAACAACTACACAAATGAAACCACTTAAGGGGAGAGGATGGTATTTTTTTGTGAAAAACGAGTGAATTTAAAAAAAAATTCTTTAAAATACTCTGTGATATGTGTGGAATCCATAGCATAACATTTTGTTGGTATTTGTGCCCTTATCCGAAGTTGAGTCGCCATTTTTAAACTTCCTGCGTTATGGATTTTTAAATCACTCGCCCACTTTTATTGTTGTTTCCGGTAAATTAGATTTTCAATTTTTTTTAATACCCTTTGATATGTTTGGAATGCATAGCATAACATTTTGTTGGTATTTGTGCCCTTATCGGATGTTGAGTCGCCATTTTTAAACTTCCTGCGTTATGGATTTTTGAATCACTCGCCCACTTTTATTGTTGTTTCCGGTAAATTAAATTTTCAATTTTTTTTTCTTTAAAATACCCTTTGATATGTGTGGAATTCATCGCATAACATTTTGTGGGTATTTGTGCCCTTATCGGATGTTGAGTCGCCATTTTTAAACTTCCTGCGTTACGGATTTTTAAATCACTCTCCTACTTTTATTGTTGTTCCCGGTAAATTAAATTTTCAAAAAAAAATTTTTTTTTAAATACCCTTTGATATGTGTGGAATGCATAGCATAACATTTTGTGAGTATTTGTGCCCTTATCGGATGTTGAGACGTCATTTTTAAACTTCCTGCGCTATGGATTTTTAAATCACTCGCCCACTTTTATTGTTGTTTCCGGTAAATTAAATTTTCAAAAAAATGTTTTTTTCTTTAAAATGCCCTTTGATATGTGTGGAGTGCATTGCATAACATTTTGTTGGTATTTGTGCCCTTATCGGATGTTGAGTCGCCATTTTTAAACTTCCTGCGTTATGGATTTTTAAATCACTCGCCCACTTTTTTTATTGTTGTTTCCGGTAAATTAAATTATTTTTTTTTCTTTAAAATACCCTTTCATGTGTGTGGAATGCATTGCATAACATTTTCTGAGTATTTGTGCCCTTATCGGATGTTGAGACGTCATTTTTAAACTTCCTGCGTTATGGATTTTTAAATCACTCTCCCACTTTTATTGTTGTTTCCGGTAAATTAAATTAAATTTTTTTCTTTAAAATACCCTTTCATATGTGTGGAATGCATTGCATAACATTTTCTGAGTATTTGTGCCCTTATCGGATGTTGAGACGTCATTTTTAAACTTCCTGCGTTATGGATTTTTAAATCACTAGCCCACTTTTTTTATTGTTGTTTCCGGTAAATTAAATTAAATTTTTTTTCTTTAAAATACCCTTTCATATGTGTGGAATGCATTGCATAACATTTTCTGAGTATTTGTGCCCTTATCGGATGTTGAGACGTCATTTTTAAACTTCCTGCGTTATTGATTTTTAAATCACTCGCCCACTTTTATTGTTGTTTCCGGTAAATTAAATTTTCAAAAAAATGTTTTTCCTTTAAAATATCCTTTGATATGTGTGGAATGCATTGCATAACATTTTGTGGGTATTTGTGCCCTTATCGGATGTTGAGACGTCATTTTTAAACTTCCCACGCTATGGATTTTTAAATCACACGCCCGCTTTTATCGGTTTCCAGTAATTTCATTTTTTTTTTTTTGCTACATTGCCAGACAAAAATAGATATAATTTATGAACTATTAAAGATACATGCATGAAATTTAGAACACACATTCTTTAGATTAGCAAACTTTTCTCTGTAACAGAATTTTGTTAATTGATTTCATTTTAAAAATACGTCCGTCTGTTTGCAAGGAAGGAAATCAGAAAATTGTTATTAAATTTTAATTGTTTATTTTACAAACGTAGGGACTAATATCAAAATTCTGTTACAGACAGTTTGTAGAACATGCTTTTGCAAATACATTGCAAAAAGCTGTTTGAATCTATCTTTAAAAACGGTTTAGATATATCGGTTTTAGTACAATCCTACATTGGATATATTTTTTTTCAAATTTGGGCCCCCAAATAATTTTTTTTTTCAAAATATGTTTATTTGGTTGAGTTCCCACAGCTATGAGCTCCCTACATACAAAAAATTAATATTTTACACCAAATAGGAAAAAACTTTAAAAAATACCATCCTCTCCCCTGAAGGGGTTAGGTACAGCTTAAAGGAGTAAAATTTTGGAAATATTCAACATTTTTTCCTCCATTGCTGTATCTTGTACAATAATGATAATTAGTATGTGTAAAACAATGTCCTCCTGCTATATGATAAACATATTTTTACGATAAAAAAAATTATTTCAAAATTCAAAGTTCACTGTACAGTGATGAAGCGTTTCCCTCATAACTCAAAAAGTATCCAACATTCTGTGATGAAATTTTTTGTGTGTATTTATGCATGTCATATCTACAATATGATGCAAAATCACTTCCCTACCTTAGATAGATTGTCTGTTAAAAAATAAATTCATTTTAAAAAATGATATAATATCTAACACAAAATAAAAAAATATATTGTTTATTAAGGAATGTAGTTGAAACATGAGTTTCAGCAATAAAATAAGAGAGAGAGAGAACATGAAAAGTTAACAAGTTTATCAGTTATGAGGGAAACGCTTCATTACTGCACAGTGAATTGAATTTTGAAAAAAAAAAAAAAAAATTGTAACGTAAAAATATTTTTTTCACATAGAATAAGGATAGTATTTTACACATACCTATTTTCATTATTGTACAAGATACAGTAATGGAGGGAAAAAATGTTGAATATTTCCAAAAAATTTACTGCTGTGAGCTGTATCTAACCCCTTAAGGCTGGTCCACAATAAACCGGGAACGAAAACAACAAAGAGAACGATAACGGAAAAAAGATTAAAATAAACAGTCAACTCTGGATATAGTGAACTCGGTTATAGTGAACATTCGGCTATAGTGAACCTAAATCGTTGGTCTCGACCCGCATACATTAAAAAGTAGGCCTACATTGATATTTCCGTTTATAGTGAATATTAAAAATTGAAGTTACAAGTTGTATTCTGACAAATTCTTATTTGAAGTCAGACCTTTTTATGTATAAAATTGAAAGAATGTGTTCAGAACAATATTATAAGTTTCTTACTCCTTTAGTCAAAGGACAAAGGTATGATTAGTGATTCCCAGACAATGAGCTGTATTGTAAATCCAGGCAATGCGTGACGACTTTGCCTCATTCCACAGTCGAAAGGTTGCCATTCTGTTCTCAGGCACACTACTCTACTGTTATTTCTAATCCTCCACCGTCAACGACTTGCCTTTTGTTCTCAAAAACATTTCCATTATGACCGATAGCATCGAAACAACGGAAAAATGATAGTGCCTTTTTTATTAAAAGGGAACGGACATTATGTCCAGAGCATAAAATATGAACGTAAGATTCCGATGGCTTTCAAACTCCATCAACCCCCTCCCAGTTTACATTAAGTGACCTGGGAAATTCCAAAGCTGAGTACCTAGTCACACCGTAACAGAGTTTGTCATGTCTATCTGTTTCTAGTGTTCGAACAGTGAATGTACTGTATAAAAATGTCGAAGCGTAAAGCGAAGATGGCGAATATTATAAGTGACATTTAACGTGGTCTTTCGCAAGCGGACGTGGGTCGACAGCATAGTTTAAGTAAATCAACTGTAACAGTATACAGTATATAGTGTAATCCATTCCACAAAAATGAAATATTTTAATTACTGTATAGCAGGCCTGCACAAGGTTTGCGCTCTCCGAGCCGGCTCACAGCTCATAAGCGGAATGCAGATATTAGCTGCGCTCTGTATAAGGGTATAAGGGTGGACTGGAAGAAGGGGTGGATCTCGTACAAAATATGCACAAAAGGAAATACTATTACGAGTGCTTATGAAATGAATTCCCGTTCAGTGTTTGCAGAACTATCTTGGACTATTATTAATTAATAAAGAAATATTTATTTTACAGAAGTAATAGAAATTCTATAGCTACTTAAATGTACAATATCATTTTGTCATATTTTTATTTATCAGTACAACAAAACGAGGTTTTATGCTGTTGGCAGCTGAAAGGAACAGTAGCCTACTGATCATAATAAAACATCCGTTATAAATGTTCGATGTCTGCCTTTATTAAAGTTGATTATAGAAAACAGTTGCTCACAAATATAAATGTTGAGCCAAACATAGCAATCATTTTCACAGCCAGCCTGTGTAGTCGTGGATATTATTGCTAATGTTTAGTCTTGTAAAACTCAACCAGGCTACTAGTATTATTCAAATGATCTTTAGCCCTTAGTTCACATTGAAGATCAATAAGTTCGAGCTGTAAATCGTTAAATGTTAAATGTTATGTTCCGTCTTTTAGATTCCTCCATACTGTACTGTAGCAGTAGCAGTTCCTCGGGGGAGGGAAGGGAGGAACGTCCTCCTCACATTTTTATTTTTTTGAAAGTAAATACCAAATAAAATATGTGCCTTGAAATTCGAGGAAGATTCGATATTTTTTAAGTTCACAGCTATAAGAAAAACTCGGTTGATCGAGTTTTAAATGACGCGCGCTCATATGCTGTAGAAAACTGTGAGAAAGATGCGAGATTTCTGTGTAGAGGAAAGGCACTCCATTCCTCCTCTACTGCAGTTAACACACATAGACAACAGCGCACTAGCGGCCAGAGAAAGAAGCAGAGTTTTAAAGCAAGTAAATGAACGGAGAGGGAGGAGATCCTCCTCTGTATGTCATGGGCTGGAAATAGAAATGACTGGTCGTGCAGCAAGCTCGCTTCCGCTGCCACCTAACGATGTTGCATTCAACCGGACTATAACACATCTAGGAGGAGACACAACAAAAACAGTTTTAACGCAGCGCTATGAAAGACGCCATGTAAACTTTTTTTTAATTATAAATCAAAAGTATTATTCATTGCACTTTATATATGCTACTTTTCATGGTTTGAAACTTTCGTGGATATTTGAAAGTTAAAGTCGGGATTATGTAAAACAAACAGGATGTAGTTCTACGTAGTTGGCCCCTGAAATTCACTTCTATTCATTGTTTACTAGACAGGGCAACAGCCAAGTTGTCAGTTTTGTACAAATATATTTGAAATTGAAAGTAGGTACTCCAAACTACATCATTTTTAACATAAAAATTTAATCGGCCACCGGCAGCTTTGAACAATAATACTAGTATGACTTTAGAAAACCTGACATTCTTCAAAAGCATGTGATACTGAACTTGTAAAATGAACATGTGGCAACACAGACCACGTGAATGACTGCAGTGTTCTCGCTTTCCTCAGATTATTTCCCATTCCCATTTCCATTTCCGTAAAACGGTTCCGGTTACGAGTTAGTAGCTAGTCTCTTCCAACAAGCGTGATGCTGTAGTGTGCTCGAATAATGCTACGAGGTTGTGAATTTCTTTGTAATTGTTAATTTGCGCAATTATTCAACAATGAATGGAAGTGAAAACATAATATATTTTGGACAATTTAGGAAACTCAGTTTACAAGAACAGATTATTGCTATACAGAAGGGAAGGCCAACCCCAACACTACCTGGTCTTACATGTATGCATGTAGGCTAATTTGTAGCATGTTTCATTCAAGAAGGTGTCATTTCGTGCTGTTAACTTCTTTCCTCCTCTTAAGAAATATGCAGGAGCCGCCACTGAGCAGTAGGTAAGCAACGTGAAACAGTTACTGAGAATAAGCCTACACACTGCACTCCACTAGATAACTGAGTGGTCGTTTCCCTCTCCTCTACCTATAGCAAGTCTTTGTCATTCTGACGTATCTTCCTCTCCGTTTCGGCGAGCGGTAAACACTGCTCTTCCGCTCCGAAGGAGCGCGCGCGCTCGTCAAGCGCTGTTTGTGCAGGCCTGCTGTATAGTATTTTATTTACTTGTTTACAATTTCATTTATTCCTGTCATTTAAGTTTAGGGGAGAGACACTTCGGATTTAGTGAACCTCGGATACAGTGAACGAAATATGCAAGTCCGCAGAGGTTCACTATATCCGGAGTTGACTGTTTTAAAATGTGAGCATTCACAATTAACGAGAGGCCGCCGGAACTCGGGAACGGGAACGTGAAGGTTGGCGAACTTTTAACTTTGCCGTTCATTTGCTTTTGTTTTCATTTAATGTCGGTTTCAAATTCGCACTCAAATCATACGGTAACACGTCTTGATAAGAAGTCAAAGACAGAAAAGATAATTATTGAATTCCGAGCAGCAATGTAAAATCAATGACCCAATCTACAATGGTCACTGAGAAGTATTATTTGGACTTTACCCACTGCTGCTTAAGTAGGTCTATACGGAAACAATGTTTCGAAGTCTGGATCTGCTTTTGGATTTATACCAACAAAGAGGTTGAGAAGGGCATTACACTCATTGACATTCTTACGAATGGCTAACTACATGTAACTGACCATTTGTAATGCAGATCTCGGATTTTTAAGCGCTTAAAAAGTAACTTTTAGCACTTAAAATAGGCCCTGAATTGATCAAAATAGGCACTAAAAATAGATTTAGGCACCTATTTAAAATAGTTAAAAATATTATTTTATGCAGCTAATATGTAGTTTTTATCCACACAAACTACAGCAACTATAAAAATTCAATTAATTAGCGAGTATTAAGCATTACGGTATACAGTGACAAAAACAGTAAAATAATATTGCGGTTAGTAACTTCATTTTTGTTAAATCTTAAATTATAAATACCGGTACGTATAATTTTTAATGAATTCATCGGACACATTGCTCTAAGTCTGCTAATACGTAAGTGCTAATATTGCAATTAAATTAATTAATTTACCACTGAATTTGCAATTAACACATTATTTATAATTGGCATTGCAATACGTGACGTTTTTATCTATTGTGAAATTTTGCAAAATACATTAAAAACAATTTTCGGGAATCAAACAGACATTTAGCCTATCTTTATTGGACACAAAGGAAACCATGGAAAATCAAGGGCACGATGAGTTGTGCTAACAAACTAATTAGCCATTTTTTTTAACTAAAAGCTCCACGACCGACTGGGGGAATCACCATGCTGACCATACGTTACCCTGTACTGATTAGAGATCTTTCACTTGTACAGAGGCATGTGGATGTGAGGCCAGTAGTCGACTAATCGGTCTTGGCTATATAGGCTATGAACAAATGGAGACCGGTAAAAACAAATGAAATAAGTGTAATGCGTAATATGAAATCTGATGTATAAAAAAATTCAAAAATAGAATAAATTACAATTACTTACTAAATAGAACAAAAAGTAAGTACATACATTCTATTGTAACGTTTAGGCCTACACTTTAAACTCAAAATGCATACCTCTTAAACAATAGTTATTAATGCCTTTTAATTACTCTAAGCAGATGCATTATTTCATTAATAAATCATTTTTAAGGAGATATGTTTTGCTCTTGACGATACCAACTGTAACAGCTGGATGAATGAATGAATGAATGAATTAATTAATTAATTAATTAATTGATTAATTAATTAACCAATCAGTGAATCACTGAATCAATCAATGGATCAATGAATCAATGAGCCGATGGATGGATCGATGGATGATTGATTGTAGTGAGAGAAAAAGAATTATCAATTAAATAGTAGACCTAAACGATGATAATCGCGTCCATGCAAGGACTCTTGAAATTCCTGCATGGCTTAATGTGGTCTGCCTTTGCCGTCTACCCACAAAGAGCGAGAAAAACTCGGATATTCGTTAAATCGAACCTGAGACACTTCACGAGTCTGAAGAGCTTTGCATACTGACTACAGCGCCAGGCGTTCAATAGTAACAGGCCTATGTAATTTCTATTTTTCGTAACCGGTTGTGCAATTCTTTGATACTGAAGTTAATTTTGTTCACCGTGTGTTTGGTATTTTACTCGTGTACTTATTACTCGCTGGGCCAATTGTTGTTTTACAGAGTCTTCTGAACCAATTGAGGGAGAGATAGTGGTCAGCTGTCACGTCTTATCTTCACCTTTGAAGCGTGACACTTTGTCGGATAACTTGTAATAAATAAAACAATCAGCTAGTGTCGAAATTAAGATCAGTTTGTGTTTATTTTCGGTACAGTAAACATTAACTCTTTGACTTACCGACGTTAACCATTTGAGAGCAACGGTAATACTGTACTTTTTAAAATTGTTCACTGATTTTTTTCTCCCTGGCATGACAGGTGGAACAAAGTGAGTGTTTATGGCTGATGTGTGCGGCCCTGACGTTAAGAAAAAGCGATGGAAGCAGTAACTGTTTGTGGAAAGGAGTACTGGAAGTGTGTTTATTATTATTATTATTATTATTTTTTTTTTACTATTCAATCAGATTTGTAGTATCTGCTGAAAAGCGTTTAGTGGCCCGGTGGCTCTCCATTGTTCTACTGTTAGTAGCGTTATTTGTGAATGAAATTTTACATTAAATTTTTAGTACAGTAGCAATAGTTTTCTCTTGTCCATTACAACAATGTAATGGGTGTGCGTCTTATATGCTACGATTGTCCAAGTTCGACAGGTGGCTTGGGTGGCATTCGTAAATCCGACACTGATAGTGGACCATCCTGCCTCAGCTCCTGATAGAGCCAGGTCCCGTTTCGCGGACGAGTAGCTTCGAGATAAGCCCCAGGGTCCCGGAGACCCAAGCCCTTCCTGCTGATAAATGCCACCATCAAGAATTATTTCAGGGCCGCAGAACCAAACAAAGACAGTAGGCCTAGTTGGTGTGCTCAAGGCATTGTCAGCAAAGCTGTGACGTCACCGTTTACCTTTTAAGGTCAAAGAATTTTCAAACTATTGTTACAGTAAGTGGCGAAGGTCAGTATCTCTTCATATCGTCATGAATTTCCGAGTTGTAGGTTCGTTACCATTTATGCTAGTAGGTCTATATCAGCGTTTTTAAACCTTTTTCAACATCTGGCACACTAAAGGTGTAATTTAAAATCCCGCGACACACTGATACAGGTCTATTCTAAACCAGTGGTTCCCAACAATGGGGAGAACTTTGAGGATTTTAAGAAGGAATGAGGATTATAAAATACAAATAAATAAGATATAAACGTAAAGCGAAACAAAATACACATTACTTACAAATAGGTAGAAATAACATACTTTGTTGTATTTTTACTTGAAGTTTACCATATATGCCAAAATGTAAAATTTAATGATAGAAAACCATTACAATGCAATGTGTGTGTGTGTATATATATGTATGTTTGTATGTATGTATGTATGTATGTATGTATGTATGTATGTATGTATGTATGTATGTATGTATGTATGTATGTATGTATCCAATGCCCATCCACTTCACTTTACGTGATTCGGGTTCCGCATATTTATTTATTTTTATTTATTTATTTATTTATTTATTTATTTATTTATTTATTTATTTATTTATGCCTATAACAGGGTAAAGCCCCAATTACAATAGACAGTACAGATATTCGTTAAAAAACATATTGCAGATAGATGGCAGACTGTGACCCATATTTGTACACCACTTCGGCGGGCCAAACAGTAAATTATGTGTATCTGTGGAGAGTTATGTCGTGTACTAGAGTACATTACACTAGGGTGAGTGTATGTGTAAGTGTTCGTGTAGCCTAAGTGTAGTGTCTGGAATGAGTAATGATGAAGATGAGGACGGGAGAAGGGGAAACCCGGTGCCGGCACGTAGCCTACTCCTGTCGAATAGCACCAAGGGGGCCGCCAGGCTTAATATCCCCGTGCGACGGACGAATCACTATTAGTGTTACACTTATAGTATTACGCATGCTTTTTATTTTTTTTATTTTTGTAGGTTATTTTACGACGCTTTATCAACAACTTAGGTTATTTAGCGTCTGAATGAGATGAAGGTGATAATGCCGGTGAAATGAGTCCGGGGTCCAGCACCGAAAGTTACCCAGCACTTGCTCATATTGGGTTGAGGGAAAACCCCGGAAAAAACCTCAATCAGGTAACTTACCCCAACCAGGAATCGAACCCGGGCCATCTGGTTTCGGGGCCAGACGCGCTATCCGTTACTCCACAGGTGTGGATCTTTAATTCCTTTATTTTAGGAAATATGAAAACATACAATATTATTACATGTTTTGCCAAGGCATTTAATGTACGATATTTTTTTTTTTCATAAAGACAAGATCTAAAATAAGATATTTCGTAAGGTTGGTACGATTTTGTAACTTTACCGATCTGACAACCCTAGATGCGCATCATTCTCTTGTCTACCGCTCGCACACCTACACTGTGTTTACCGTATGTTAACTTGTGCCGCGTTCGCTGAAAGTTGACTCTTCTGGACTCGCTTTTTTACCGCTCTTTTCACTTTCATTTTTACAATTTTTGCTACAACAACCTTTACTATTTTCATTTTCTCGGAGCACAGCGGTTGAAGTTCGCTTGTCTATGTGTGCGATTCGTTTTGATCATTAGAGCCCGGATGTTAGGCAAAATGCCTTTTAAACTGAGTGTATGTATGAAAGACCTATTAGAGATAAACACGCTTCCACACATTTGGGGACGATAGGCCCAAATTTTATTTTGCCCTTTTTTGCCTATTTTAGCTCCCGTTGCCTATTTTAAGGTTAAATGCCTTTTTTTTAGCCTTTTTACGTCGTTATTGTACATTTTCTATATTTTTAATGCATTTAAAATAAGCCGCACATAAATTATATCAAAAAACAAAAAAGAACCGTTGTAAAAATTAAAAAATAATATAACATCACACAAATATTTTCTCAGAATTTTATTCTCCAGCAATACATGTGTTTCCAAGAAGTCGTAAACTTTTCTCCCCTACCGATTCCATCTTTTATGTCACTTAACAAAGATGTTTGAACAGTATAACCCTCAGTGCTCAGGTCACTTCGGGATTTACCAGCGAAAGCAAGGGGATGAGGGAAGTATTAAAAGCAAGTCTCCAGGTCCCGTTACTGTTGTCGCTTGCACGCATTGCTCAGGTCACTTCGGGATTTACCAGCGAAAGAAAGGGGATGAGGGAAGTATTAAAAGCAAGTCTCCAGGTCCCGTTACTGTTGTCGCTTGCACGCACAAGTCACGCGTACTTTGAAGTCTCTAATCCCTTCTCACACCCCTCTTTTTGAGACAATACACAGTAGGTTTTTCCGATCTCTGAAAGAAAGTAGAGACAATCCTTCTGAAATAAGTTGTTTTAAGTTTGCTCCAATCACTTCAGTAGAAGTAGAAAGATCTTTTTCCACCATGAAAAACGTTTTCTCTGACAGGCGGCTCACTATGACAGTTGACAACTTAAAAAAGCATCTTGTTGTGACATGTAAGCAAGGAAAGTGAGTACCGTATGGATAGTTTATTAAGTATTTGTCGTTTTTTTGTCTGTTTCCATAAGTACTAAACGCCTACTTCACCGATTATTTTTACTATTTTAGTGCCTATATGCCTGCCTATTTTAACCAAAATAAATGCCTAAACATACGGGCTATAATATTATAATTACCGAGTGCAGGGTTGTAATTCCTAACAGGATAAACATTTATTAGTACTATTCAAACTTGAAGCAAGCAAAGCGATCGGTTTGGTTTGGAAGTAAATCCCGAAAAGACAAAATATGTGATTATGTCTCGTGACCAGAATATTGTACGAAATAGAAATATAAAAATTGGAGATTTATCCTTCGAAGGGGTGGAAAAATTCAAATATCTTGGAGTAACAGTAGCAAATATAAATGACACTCGGGAGGAAATTAAACGCAGAATAAATATGGGAAATGCGTGTTATTATTCGGTTGAGAAGCTTTTATCATCCAGTCTGCTGTCGAAAAATCTGAAAGTTAGAATTTATAAAACAGTTATATTACCGGTTGTTCTTTATGGTTGTGAAACTTGGACTCTCACTTTGAGAGAGGAACATATGTTAAGGCTGTTTGAGAATAAGGTGCTTAGGAAAATATTTGGGGCCAAGATGGATGACGTTACAGGAGAATGGAGAAAGTTACACAACACAAAACTGCAGGCATTGTATTCTTCACCTGACGTAATTAGGAACATTAAATCCAGACGTTTGAGATGGGCAGGGTATGTAGCACGTATGGGCGAATCCAGAAATGCATATAGAGTGTTAGTTGGGAGGCCGGAGGGAAAAAGACCTTTAGGGAGGCCGAGACGTAGATGGGAAGATAATATTAAAATGGATTTGAGGGAGATGGGATATGATGACAGAGAATGGATTAATCTTGCTCAGGATAGGGACCAATGGCGGGCTTATGTGAGGGCGGCAATGAACCTTCGGGTTACTTAAAAGCTATTTGTAAGTAAGTAAGTATTCAAACTTCTGAAACAGATCCTGAATGCTGTGTTTGTTACTGTTCAGATTTATAAGTTCTCCAAAACAAGAGCATATTTTCTCATTTGATGCACACGCCCAAACTTGACAGCAAACCATTCTTTAATTATTATGAATCAACAGACGCTCAAAGGAGCTGAGATCCCATTTCATGGCTCTCGGCTAACGCCTTACAAGTGTATCTCGAAAATTAGCAGCAAATATTACGTAGGCAACAAACTTGTTATATGGAAAAGGAGATGTCACGTTGGAAACCAGCCACAGACAAGCTCTGAAGAGAAGGGGGACCGTGGGTAAACACCCAACTACCTCGAGAGGGCAAGGCCCTGAGCCCTGGCCGCTGGCCGACCGACCCTGGGCTACTTTCCAAAACACTTTTACATATCTTACAATCCCCCGGTACTACGATATCAGATGAACTATGTACGTTACTAAGGGATGTACAGCACGACATTACGAGCTAAATGATATGATGCTACACACAGTACAAGATACAGATAAATCAATGAACTTCAACACTTTCTGTCTCCAATCCCGGAAAAGGGTAAACAATTATTTTCAAATGATAAAACACATATATAATATAACAATACATATAAACATTCGCTAAGAAATTGATGATATCTGACGGTGAAAGTCAAACTGTTCCTAAGCTTTCCATGATCCTTGCCCGTAATGTTCATAGTGGAAGGTCGGGTCAAAGAAGTATTGAACGCTTCATACCTTCTAATAACACTGGTCTACAGTGATATTTCCAGTGAACAAAAACAAGTGTACCGACCCTAATTTGAGTGTGCTGATTAAGATCTGAAATCCCTTTTTTTTTTCTATCACGTCACAATTTACAATAATAATATTTTTAATACATTTAGATCCATTTTACTTTTTTATTGTGATTTTGCTACTGAACAAAACAAAGTGTACCAACCCTACATTAAGTATGCTGATTAAGATCGGAAGTCCCTTTTTTTTCTACCACGTCACAATTTTAAAATAATAGCATTTTTAATTTTTATATTTTTAACATATATACATCCATTTCATTTATTTTATTGTGATTCTGCTACTGAAAAAAAACAAGTGTATCAACCCTAATTTAAGTATGCTGATTAAGATCTGAAGTCCCTTTTTTTTCTACCACGTCACAATTTAAAAATAATAACATTTTTAATACATTTAGTTCCATTTTACTTATTTTATTGTGACTTTGTCACTGAACAAAAACAAGTCTAGGCCTACCAACCCTAATTTGAGTGTGCTGATTACAGATCTGACGTTGTTTTTTATCACGTCACAATTTAAAAATAATAAGATTTTTAATTTTTACATTTGTAGTACATTTAGATACATTTTATTTATTTTATCGTAATTTTGCTACTGGACAAAAACAAAGTGTACCAACCCTAATTTGAGTGTGCTGATTACAGATCTGACGTCCGTTTTTTTCTATCATGTCACAATTTTAAAATAATAACATTTTTAATTTTTATATTTTAATACATATAGATCCATTTTATTTATTTTATTGTGATTTTGTCACTGAACAAAAACAAGTGTACCAACCTTAATTTGAATGTGCTGATTACAGATCTGACGTCCGTTTTTTTTTATCACGTCACAATTTTAAAATAATAACATTTTTAATGTTTACATATTAATACATTTAGATCCATTTCACTTATTTTATTGTGATTTTGCTCTGAACAAAAACAAAGTGTACCAACCCTACTTTAACTGTGCTGATTAAGATCTGAAGTCCCTTTTTTCCTACCACGTCACAATTTTAAAATAATAACATTTTTAATTTTTATATTTTAATACATATAGATCTATTTTATTTATTTTATTGTGATTCTGCTACTGAACAAAAACAAGTGTACCAACCCTAATTTGAGTGTGCTGATTACAGATCTGACGTCCGTTTTTTTCTATCACGTCACAATTTTAAAATAATGACATTTTTAATTTTTAACACAAGGCGCTCGTTGACTCAAAGAAGGTATTTTCTTCCACCCCTTCACATTAAACTTGGCCTCATGAAAAACTTTGTGCGGTGATGGTGAAGGCTTTAAGTATCTGAAGGAGAAGTTTGGAAGAGTGAAAAGTGACGCAAAATTGAGGGCAGGAATTTTCATTGGGCCAGAAATTCGACAGTTGATATGTGACACTATGTTCAGGTCAAAACTAAGTGCTCTTGAACTCGAAGCTTGGGACACATTTATACTAGTGTCAAGTAGGTTTTTAGGAAATCATCGAGCTGATAATTATGCTGAGCTAGTATACAACATGCTTAGAGCATTTCAGAATCTAGGTTGTCGCATGTCTTTAAGAATGCACTTTCTTCATTCACACCTTGACTTTTTTCATCAAATTTCGGTACAAATTTTTTATTTTATTTATATTTTTTTCGGATTTAAGTTATTTATTTCCAAGTTACAGCGTCCTATAAGCTTAGGAGAGGAGAGGAAGTGAAATGTGTTGTTTAAATTGGGTTACTGATACGTGTAACAGACAAATTGATAAGTTAGTCTGCCCCGGTTTTGTGTTTCATTGGACTTTGACGCGCGAATTCGAAATCTGTCTTTTTATCTTCAGAGATAGGATAACAGCAAAATCATCACACTTATAGAGCTCTTAAAACTTCTTAAATTCTTAATAGGTCATTGGACTTTAAAAGAGGATAGGTCATGGTAAAATAATACGTCCAGAATACTGACACATCAAATTTGCCATCAATTGAAATTTATCAATATATCGAGAGAGTGATAACACGTCATGAAAAATTAAGTTTAAATTCATGAACACACAACAATATTATCCATTTTCATTTATTCAACTGACATTAGGATAACACAGGCGGGACTCCTGTAGTTTGAGGTTGTCATGACTCTTGGTCTCCACGTTAAACAATACGTACCTACTATAACGTCATATTGGCTACGGACAAATACCTACGAGGAAACCGAAACCTTGACCGTTAAATCAAAACAGCTTAGTAGTTGTAGCTGTGTACACCACATCCAGATTGTTTATACAGCATATTAAACGAAACAATTGTTCAGATTCACGTCTTCCTTGATAATATTTAAAAATGCTAACGTCCCAGAAGTTTAACTAACTTCAATAACAAGGATTTTAAAAAGAATAAAATAATAAAATTATACTCAAGAATGTATTAGTCTTAATAATAATACTTACTTACAAATGGCTTTTAAGGAACCCGAAGATTCATTGCCGCCCTCACATAAGCCCGCCATCGGTCCCTATGCTGTGCAAGATTAATCCAGTCTCTATCATCATATCCCACCTCCCTCAAATCCATTTTAATATTATCCTCCCATCTACGTATCGGCCTCCCTAAAGGTCTGTTTCCCTCCGGCCTCCCAACTAACACTCTATATGCATTTCTGGATTCGCCCATACTTGCTACATGCCCTGCCCATCTCAAACGTCTGGATTTAATGTTCCTAATTATGTCAGGTGAAGAATACAATGCGTGCAGTTCTGCGTTGTGTAACTTTCTCCATTCTCCTGTAACTTCAACCCACTTAGTCCCAAATATTTTCCTAAGCACCTTATTCTCAAACACACTTAACGTATGTTCCTCTCTCAGAGTGAGAGTCCAAGTTTCACAACCATAAAGAACAACCGGTAATATAACTGTTTTATAAATTCTAACTTTCAGATTTTTTGACAGCAGACTAGATGATAAAAGCTTCTCAACCGAATAACACGCATTTCCCATATTTATTCTGCGTTTAATTTCCTCCCGAGTGTCATTTATATTTGTTACTGTTCCTCCAAGATATTTGAATTTTTCCACCCCTTCGAAGGATAAATCTCCAATTTTTATAGTCTTAATAATAATAATAATTTATTATTATTATTATTATTATTATTATTATTATTATTATTATTATTATTATTATTATTATTATTATCATCATCATCATCATCACTATCATTATTATATCATTGAGAGTTATTTAACATACAAACTTTCAATTTCGTTACTATTTTTGCAATGCATTTGGCGTATGTTTTATATAAAAATAAAAATTCTAACAAATGGGTAAAAGTGATACCTAAACAATGAATTATTTTCTAAATTGTTTGTTGCTATCAAATTCTTAAAAAAAAAAAAAAAAATGTTCCGGGGCCGGACATCTAAAGGCTGGTTCACAATAAACCGGAAACGAGAATCGGAACGAAAACGAAAATGGTAAAATTGTTAAAATGTGTACATTTAAATGTGAGCATTCACAATTAACGAAAAGCTTGCCGGAGCCCGAGATCGGGAACGGAGAGTTGGCCAAGTTTCAACTTTGGCGTTCATGTTTCCGATCACAGCCCACTAGATTCAGTCTGTTGCCATCTAAAAGCTATTTTGTCGTCGTATATTTTGTAGCAAGAAGACCGTGACATAACCTATGCATTATTTTGTTCTGTGCTGTGATCATGGAGCAAGTTTTATTTGATGAGATTCTAATATTGAAATCCTCACATTTACGATAAGCGGCGCGCCTCGTATAAAGATGACAAAATGAAGGAGAATACGTGGCTTTCAATAGCTGCATCTTTGAACACCGATCGGAAGCGAATCATATTTTATTACTGTATTGGTTGTATTACACACTACATATTCACGCTTCAATTCAATAACTACTATTGTGTTCATTTTTCTTCTATTACAAATGTTTCTTCTCTAATTATTTTACGTTATGGTAGACTTAAAATAGGTTGTGATAACAAAAATGCATGGGCATATTTATAGTACCGTACCTAATGAAGTGTTTCAGTTGAAATTTCGAAGTTGCTTAACCTGTGTTTATGTTGGCTGCCTTGTACTCATGAGAGAACGCCATTGGTCAATTATACACAAATAACATCAGAATGCGTAATATGGACTTTACATATAGTTATTCACATACATATCGATATGCATAGTCGTCTACGTTCTCGGTTTATTGTGAATCAAAAATTTTCATATTCACGTCCTCTGCTTCTCGTTTTCATTCTGGTTCTCGTTCCCGGTTTATTGTGAACCAGCCTTAACCCGGGACCTTTGACTGAGCGCGTCAACGCTCTACCGACTGAACTACCCAGGAGCTCTATCAGACCCCGGCTCATTCCCTTTACATCCACATCTCAAGTGAGTTGACAAGACGTTAGAGATCGAACATTGAGAGCTCACTTTCTGTGTGACTTAAATTTGTGGTTTCCTGTTAACGAACAGTAACGTGTATTATGGTATATGAGCCGAGGTCTGATGGAGTTCCAGGGTAGCTCAGTACGTAAAGCGTTGGCGCGCTCAGCTAAAGATCCTGGGTTCGATGTCCGATTCCGGAACAGTTTTTCCCTTGAAATTATTCAAGTCAGCTTTACAGGGGGCTATACCTGAAAGCCAGATTTATATAATATAGTTGTTAGTTCAAGCAGATTCATTAAGTATGTACTGTTGTACACGAGAAATAGTAATAATGGAAACTTGAAATAGGCTACGTTATACGTTATAGCCTACTCGTACAATATTACTGTTGAAAATGTTGAATAACAGATTCATCAGAAAATACCTCAAATCAATTAGGTCTACATTTCATTATTAAACTATACCATTATAAGAAAGGTACTGGGTTTGATCATCGGCGCCCAAACGAATTTTTCTCCGAAAATAAAAGTAGGCTTATATGATGACTACAAAAAAGAAAGTAATTAAAATAGTAGGTGCCAAATCTAGGGAATCGTGTAGGATCATTTTCAAAACACAATAAATAATGCCCGTGACTCGTCAGTATATTTTTTCATTAATAAACTTCCTCCTATGTAATCGTGAAAACTTCGCAACTAATACAACAGTTTATAGTACAGGGACATCATTTTATTTTTACTTCAATTTTTATTGTACCTGAGTTTTGGAATGTACTTCACTCCCACCCCTTCTACTAGTGAACTTCCAACCCTTCACGACACAGAGCCGAGGCCGCGTAAGCAGTACTGAGTTACTGAGTATAGTACGTTTCAGAAATATGTTCGCGTTTTCCAGTGACGAAAGAGCTTTCAATATTGAATCATATTTTCGTACGGGTACTGTCGTCCGTTTCCCTATGTCGCATCCCGGTTTCCCCCCACCTGCTTCTGTTTGCCCCTTTGTAAAGTCTAGTAGCTGGGCTATCTTAGCTCTTTTCTGAAAACATTAATTTCTGCTAGGAATTGGACGTCAACGTAATATTATTCAAGTGTTTAAAATAACTTAAATAAAAGGGCCTCCTTAAGTAATTAACTGTCACGTGATTCCCCCCCCTTTCTACAACCCTGCGACAAAACCACTTGAACGGATATAGCATTTCTGAGTGATTTTATCTTTTCGGATCGGGCAGAAGTGAAGATTGAATTTACAGTACGTAAGGTACTCTTTTATAGAGTAGGTACAGAATTACTTCAACATGAGTTACTCATACGAAGGACGAAACTGGTAATTGGAATTAGGTACAATAGTCTATAGTGCGATAATATGGACAAAAGAACTGAAGCCTGTATCGAAATGAACGGCCACCATTTTCTAAAATGTGTTTAAATATCCATATTATGATTATTTTTCAATTTAACTTCATTCTCTATATAGTACGCTAATGTGCTGTAACAGTACAATATACACTGCATAATTAATACTTCCAAATGGATAGCTCAATTCGTGTGTAAAACACTAAGTGTTAATACAGTACTGTATTTTGATTAAACAAAAACCTAATGAAAATTATCAAACTCAAAATTGCGATATTTCCTAGTTTACATAAATGGATGAACTACTTTTCTTCCCTCCTATACCTAGTAAAGTGATTTGTATTTTACGCCAGTATCATCGAACTCCGTCGTGGAAAGGGTAGCAAACGGTGTTTCCTGTTTCAATCGTTAATAGAAAGGTATAGCCAGGTCAATATTAAAAATGTTAGTAAAAATAAAATCATGTCCCGGTATAAATACTCGTTAAAAATGACTTTCATACTTCATCGTAAGTTTACCGTACTATCAAAAAGGAATGCGTTATAAGGTAGGAAAAATTTTTAGTAACCTCCATATTGATATAAAAAATCAAATTCAAAACATAAGATTATTTAGGGACAAAGAAGTACCTGATTTCTCACGCCTTCTATTCTGTAGATTAATTTATGATATTCAATAACGCTGCATGAATATTTCGGTCTTGTATTAAGTATTAATATTAATCTCTTGTATTGTAGTTGTATATTGTAAAACCCTTCTGTAATTATTTCAACTAGACTGTGACTACGAATTAAGACTTTGTAGTACTATTAAGAATAATTGTTCCTCATTCTAGCTGTGAAGCGATGTACGAATACAATGGAATGTAAATAAATAGTACAATACAACACAACTCAGAAGCACTATGTATAAATTAAGTAATCATGAAAATCCTGCAAGGTTTCAAGGTTTGACTTTTATCGCCCATTTCATTCTTACTCTAAAGCTTTAAGAATTAACACTGAATATTTTCTTAACTTTTTCTTTCTTAGAATGTCTCAAAACGGACAGAAAACAAATGAACATAATTCAAAATAAAAACTTTAATGTCAATAATTACAACGACAAGAAAGCTTCGAGTTCAGAATACGTTCAAGTATGGGCAAAATGAGAAACAAGCTTGGTAGCTACAAACTTTGTAAGTTTACATCAGAGAGAATAATTTAACCAATCACAAAACAGGAGTGCCGCAGTAAACAGGGGTCGAGAATCGAATCGAAGCACAGAATAAACCTATAGTCATACTTTCCACTGTATTATTCGACCTTGAGAGCACTTATAAAGAAACGAGCAGCCTGAAGAACCTGCTTGCAATATCAGAATCACTGTCCGAAGTCCATGACACAAGATATAAACAAAATTTGTTTCGGCAGTACAACACACGATCAACTTCTCCACAGAATCGATTCCAACAATCGAAAATACCATCGGGAAGAAATATAATTGGTCATTTCTTTTGTAGCCCACAAGTTTCGAATTTTCAATAAACCATCTATTTCTCTCTTTATGTTGACTTAGGTTCAACCCCTGATCATAGATTGGCCATTCCCATGTTATGAAATGGAAAGTTGAATTAGTTGCAAAGTTTTCACGATTACATACGAGAAAGTTTATTAATGAAAAAAATAAACTGACAAGCCATGGGCATTATTTGTAGTTTTTTTTAATTGCCCTACACGATTCCCTAGATTTGACACATACTATTATTCTAATTACTTTTTTTTTTTGTAGTAGGAATACAAAGTTACAAAGCAAATCAAGCTTTCAGGTATAACTCCCTGTAAAGTTGATTTCAATAATTTCGAGGGAAAAATTGTTCCGGGGCCGCGTATCGAACCCGGGACCTTTGGTTAAACGTACCAGAGCGTTGGTACGTTTAACCAAAGGTCCCGGGCCGATACCCGGCCCCGGAACAATTTTTCCCTCGAAATTATTCAATGTTACTATCTGTAGAACTTCCCCAGAATACTATTTCAAAACTGATTACCGAGTATGTAAAGTATAGTGTTTTTAAGATATTGATATTTACTATCTTTGCATAGATCTAATAGCAAAACATGCTGAATTTAGTTTAGGGGTAATTTCTTTAAAATAATTTTTTTCAATTGAACACATTATTATCGGTTGGTAAATTTTATCTTCGAGATTTCGTGTATGCGGTTTCCATTAATTATCTCTCATATTCAATGTCCAAAACATTGTGCAACAACAGAAATTTTCATAAAACTTAATGATTGTACTAATTCTGATCTTAATCCTTAACAAGCTTTTTAGGTTAGTTAACATTTGAGGAGAAAAATTCGCTCCGGCGCCGGGGATCGAACCCGGGTCCTTGGTTCTACGTACCAAGCGCTCTGACCACTGAGCTACGCCGAATTCAATTCACAGGCCACAAAGGGAAACGTCGAAGGAGGAGAGTTCGGTCCGGTGCTGTGGATTGAATTCGGCGCAGCTCAGTGGTCAGAGCGCTTGGTACATAGAACCATGGACCCGGGTTCGATCCCCGGCGCCGGAGCGAATTTTTCTCCTCAAATATTAATTGTCAATATTACAGATATTATTCTGTAGAACAAATTAATAGTAATAAAAAAATTTAATATTTTTAAGTTAGTACAAAATCTTTGAATTTTGGGAAAATTTTAAAATTAAATCTTAAACATAGGCATGTGACCGCACATTCTAAATAAATAATCTCTGTAGGTATTCAATAATAAATCTGTAAGTATCGTTATTGATTTACAACCCTTTCATTTAGTAACAGAAGTGATTACACCGTGGGCACACGGTAGAGCAATAGACTAAGGACTGTTAGAATCCAGATTCAAGCCCCACTCAGGGCGAGACTTTGGACTTTTTATTATTTTGTTGCAGCTTTCAGAAAGGCTTCGAAGTTCACTCAACAGCCAAAGCGTCATGCTGACCCCATCATCATCTTCTCCTATTAAAGAAGTCAAGAAATTCTGGGGAATATATACAGTCACGAAGCTCAATACGTAGTAAATATGCATCCATAATTAGTTGCTAACCACTAGGATCGCTAATATCGCCTCATTACAGACAATGCGAAATAGTACCGGCATAGTCTATTGTTCCTAGCACGCTCACAACTCAAGCTTCGTGACTATATATTAGACTGTGAATATACTCTTACCTTCTGTACGTTACAATGACGTGTACACTTGTTCACTTACATGTACTTCTGTTATAAGTAGTGGAATTACTCATGAACACCTTGTGTTGATTCAGAATTATTACAAAAGTGAAAACAGAATAAATGAAAAAGTTAAGGGTCTTGAACTGATGGCTATAACAATGGATAAACGGCATTAATGAACATTTCTGTCAATCTCAGCATTAATATTCCACTACCGTACATAGGCCTACATATAAGCCTAACTAAAACCATGCAAGTTAATATAGTACTTTAGTTATGAAGTTATATGTGTGAGAAATATTAAACTTTTGAGGTTATGTTCTGACAAATATCAAACTATCGATCTTCAGTTATGTGCAATGGCAAATGTACAAGGCTACGAAGCTTTTGATTAAGGTAGTTTTTTAAGTTAAAGAAAAATAACAAGATGGCGGCCATACCAAACACAAAATGTTTTTGCTGCTGGTAATTCAACAATTATTATGTTTAAAGTTCTAAACGAGTAAAATTCGGCGAGATTCGACTGTTGTACATACACATATAAGTAAAACTATGCTATAAAGGGAGAAATACTAAATTTTAGAGGTTATATTCTCACAGTTTATTTCAAGAAATCTTCTCACTATTTTTGAGCTGCCACAAAGGACAAAGAGTACTTTCAGCACAGCAATATAAGTACAAGTTCATTGAACCATTGACTTTGTCTTGTAAAATGAAACTGTTACAAAGTATTAGTCTTTAGTTTTATGCAATAGCAATTGTACATTATAAATAGCTTTCATTGAGGTAGATATTTTTTCATGTGAAAAGAAAAATAAGGAGATGGCGGCCACACTAAACATACATGTTTTCGCTTATGATTATTTGAAATGTATTATGTTCAAACGAATGGAATTCGGCGAGATCAAATTCCATGTTAATTCCTAAATGTAGACTCCATTTGGATTAATAATTTATATTGTAATATAATAGTGCAAAACTATCAGACTGAGGGTACAAAGAAACATATCTTTCCTCCACACAAGTACTCTTTCAGTCAATTTACCAAAGTACAATTATCTTAACATAATTTTATTCCAATACTGAATGTTGTTGCTTTGGTATTGAAATTATCATTCCCGCAAAGAGACGCCTTTTGTACAGACCCAGAAACAAAATTTGGGCCACTGAGCATGAGCAGGATGTTATAACTGGAACCTGGAAAATTCAGGTGGCAAATTTTATTTCTGGGTCTGTACCAAACTTTCAACAGGTCTCAGTAACATTTTATTCTTGAAAAATACTTCCAAGTACCAACAGTTAATTTAACAATGAAATTCTCGTGCACTTGAGCTTTAGGCCCTTCAATAATATTTACAACTGTTCTATATACATCAAAATTTATAAACATGAAGTTTAGAATAATTCTGTAACGCTGTAAAAGTTAGAAAAGAAGTTATTTTTTCAGGTGATCTCAAAATTTTATTTTTATCTTAACATCAAGATAGATATGTCATGCTGCTATGTATTTTTTCCATACTATAGTAAAGTATAAACTTATCTTCACCACCACTACCACCACAATTACAGCGATGATGATGATGATGATGATAATAATAATAATAATAATAATAATAATAATAATAATAATAATAATAATCGATAAAGCTCATTTTTACAGACTCTCTCAATTACGAAACTTAGTTACATTTTTATCAAAAAATTATAAATACAAGGTATCTTCTTATTGGGTAGGCCTACTGTATAAGAACAGGGCCTATATGAAAGAAAAATATGAAAAGTTTGTTTGAAGTAATAAAGGATTCTATCATTGAAGAATGGAAAAGTTAAATAAATTAATATATTTAGAAGAAATAATTTAAACAACTCACAATGTTGCCAAAATTGAAATCAGACCTCTTAAATGGATTGAACATGTCATGAAAGCTAGAGAGGTAAGAATGATTAAGGAAATTCCGGGGAAATGTTAGAAAGAACATTAGATCATCCAGTTATTATTTTGATAACTTATAAGAACTCAAAATTCTTAACTGCAAAACTTGTTCATATAGATATGACTGATCTAACACTGTTAAATCTGTAGCAAAATAATTTATTTATAATAATAATATAATAATAATAATAATAATAATAATAATAATCATAATAGTACTGATGGTTTTAGTAATATGCAATGAAATATAAAATCCTGTAGCCTACTTCAAAACTATCATAATATGTCTTAAGAACTTTACAATTTTTCCGTAGAATTGTGTATCAAAGCGAAAGGAATATTTTCTTTACTAGTTTTGAGAAATTTAAGATGAACATCAGCTAGTGACTGATCACTCAATACATCATGGATAATGTAATGAGAATCATGTTAAGAGATGGGAAAAAAATTGTACATGACGTAATTTAACTTGAGATATTACTTAATATCCGGAAAATAATTTATTGCTTTAACTTGAATCCTAAAACTTCAGTTGTTGTCGGACAAACTTAAAAGAAAATTCTGCTGTCATGTTATGCAAAATGGATACAACATTTAAATAGTTAGGCCTATAGTTTTCAAAATAAATTTAATCCAAATTAATTTCAACAGGACCATCTGTTACCTAACCTCAACAAGTTTATACCCGACAGGTTAAGAGCTCTCCCCACCTAATTTTTCTTTGCATACCCTCATAATTCACAGATGTGTGTATCTGACTTTATTTTACAAAATATTGGAAGGATATTTTCTTTTTATTTGTACTATGCACATAACAACATCGTAGTATTCTTCCATATACCATTAGTTAGAAAGATGAAGGGCCGGGTTACAATAACAACCGAAATAAAGAAAAATTAAAAAAAACTTTTAGACAACGCCATATTAATATTGTAAATAATAAAACACTCTTGACATACAATGGAAATGTTGGTTGAAAATGGTCACGAAAATTAATTCAATGTACCATATAAACAAAAATAGAATTAACAATAAGCAGTATCCACACTATAAATTAATAAAACGAAATATTTTTTGTGAGATAGACAAATAATTAAAAGCAAATAAAATAAACCTGAACTTTTCGATACCCAACTTGCATTTAAAATATCATCACAGACATCTGAATGCTATAAATAAATTTGTTACTGATCACAATTTTCTTAACATTGAGGTTAAAGTGCATACCAATGGCATTCACCATTTAATTCACGTAGTTAATTTATATCTAACTTATGTCACATGTCTGTACCCTATTTTTTTTAGTTATGAACAAAGTGGGCCTAGGAAAAATATTTGTTTCTCCATATTGTAGTGTTTATGTAACTAAATTCGTAAGAATATTTCCATATCAATTATCTTTTGGGCGCCATAACGACTCAGGCAAAAAAATATTCACCACAATTATGTATGCAATGTATTTCACTGTACATTACTTTATCACTTTTTATTATTATTATTATTATTATTATTATTATTATTATTATTATTATTATTAAGTGCACACTACTACTAAATCACATATCTTCTTACTCTATTTTACTAAAACATTTTCATGCTAAAACCGTGATAGCATTTTAGAACTGAATGATACCAAAATTTATCCGTAATTAAAGTTAGAATGCTGTCACTGTTATTCGATATTACATTCATATGGCCTACAAACAATGTTAATGTGTATACGTACTGTAGGTACAGAGTACTTATTTATTTACAATTATTAATTACAAAACGTGTACATAAATTAACCCTTAGTCAGAAATTAACAACAGAGGAGAACGCAAATTAAACTTCATTCAAGCTCTGACCTTTGACCTCACCTGTAGGAACGAAAAATCTTCATTCCTAGCCTACAAAGAATAGGGTATGTCTTTTTGTAGATGAGACATTCCTAAGCCTGTGACTTTGTCTTCCTGTACTATCAAAGGGGGCTACGGACAACAATACAATTTATTACGGAATGTTTCTATCACAAAAAACAAAAGGGACACGACTCTCGGGCCCTCTGCCCACCTAACGGGACCCTAGTACCCTCCCTCGGACTCCTACCTCATTGCCATTAACCCACATAGTCCGACCTAACTGTATAACAGAACAGCCAATAGGAGACTTGCTAAGCATGCAACAAGGCAATACAGAACGATGCCTTCCTGACCTATTTTCTCTATTCTTTCAACATCTTACCCTTTTAACACCTGGCCCGTGTCGCATACAATAGTCAACAAAAGAAGTTGTCATTTACGGAAATGTAGTTTCCTGAATGTGCCCTTGTAAAATTGTTTCGGACAACAGCTTGCAAATAACAAAGGGGAATTAAGTCTCGATTGCTTAGAATAAATCACAACTTAAAGGAAAACAAATGACAAGCGCATATGTTAAAACATGACTAATGTAAAGGACTGCAAGCCAAGAGAATTTACATAATATTTAATTAATGCACATGACATCAATGTTAAATGCGGCAGGAGTAATAATAGCAGGAGGAAGAGTTTTTACTCACATTTTTAAGTCCTGTCAATGACAACTGCACTTCAAGAATGTAATTCCTGGTTCAACGCCCATATCCACACCCCCTCATACGGTCCCGTCAGCAGTCACTGTATCTGTTCGATGAACCATATGAAAGTTCACGTTCACTTAATGAAAATATATTTTCACTGTTTCACTGTGTGCAAGCATGGAAAAAAAAAAAAAAAAGGTTTCACTTTTTACACTTTCTACGCTCCTTGTCCACAGAACTCATCCACGCGCAAAACCTTAAACAAAAAGTAGCACAACCGTTATGGGAAAAGTGACAGTAGAACAGAAGTAGGTTCTCAACTGTTCTCTTTTTTTATTGTTATTATTTAACGGTACAATCCTTCAAGACTCGTCGCTTCGCCGAGCAGAACAGATTTAGCACGATGACACAGTCTGGAATAAAAATATTACTCAGTTTCAGGCGGTTGAACATAGTTCTACAAACGGCGGCACATCCCGTACTGTAACCCGGGAACAGCTGAGTCCAGTATCGTGTGTTGAAAATGAACACCTCACAATAACAACATTCCCGTAAATTAAAACTACGTCCATTTAAAATCAATTACAATGAATGGCGATTCAAGATTTGCATTTCTACAATTGCTCAGGTTACTGAAGCTTTGAACTGTAAAAATGTGTCCTTGATCACGTCAGCCGTCGAATTCGTGAATGCGGGGTTCCACCATGTGCAATCGTTTGCGTTTGGTTTCGTTCAGAGGAGTCGTTGACCTCTCGTCTACTATAGACTCTATTTCTCGAATGCGCTGGAGTTGAGAGGAGAGGGGGACGGAGGAGAGTCTTTTTTACTATGCCAACCTCCCCACTCCGTGTGTAAAAATAGTGCTACTACTGATTCAAACTGCTAAAAATGTGGATAAACGGCATTACACTCCAAGGAACAAACATAGGACGGTATCAGTTCGACAGTCTGAACAGAGAGTCAAACATTCGAAATAGCCTGAGCGCAAAAAACTCCTTTATTCGTCGTTAATGACAGATTTTGTTTCTATTCACACGATTTTCAGACGTATCCTTCCGCGACATGTAAATTCAGAATGGCGGCAAAGTTCAAACTCATCTGTGCCGAGAGGCCGGCGTGCGTACACTGAGAAAGTGGAAGGGGAGTATCTCTCCCGTGCGCATGCCAGGAAATAACAAGGGGCATTCCCCTCCCCTCACACGGGATGATGCGGCGGCTCGGGACGGCACAGCCATTTTCGGAAGGCTATGTTACACGATGCGACACAACAACACGTTGCTGATTACAGTGATAATAATCGTAATTATCATTATCATAATTATCAACCAAAACAAACTATGACTAAAGAGGCCGCTTCGGTTCCATCCAAGGAGCTTTTCAATGACATTCCAGATCTTGATGATGATGGTGATTATTATTATTATTATTATTACTTTATTATTATTATTATTATTATTACAACAATAAATGTGATAATTCCATCGCGTAGAAATGCCTAAAGAGGCCCGCATCGGTTCTATCAAAAGAGCTTTTCAATGATATTTCAGATCTTGATGATGATTATTATTATTATTATTATTATTATTATTATTACGACGATAAATGTGATAATTCCATCGCATAGATATGCAGCGTCTGTGACAAACTCTAGCACCTTGATCTTACATCTAGATGATCCGGCTTCAGTCTCCAGCCTGGTATGGAAAAACGTATAAAGCAATCATTGCAAGGGTTTTCTTGGGGGACTCCCGTTTTCCTCTATCATTCCACCAACATACTAGCCATACCAACACATAAGACATCATCGTATTCATCATCATACAATCTAGCTCTCGCGCTTGTGGAATACCTTACCCAGTGACATCAGAGACTGTCGGAATTTAGTAGCGTTCAAAAGCAAACTTATTAAGCATTTTCTTACTGCGTAGAGTAGGTTTAATTTTTACTTAATCAATAAAAGATATGCTTCTCTCTTCTTAACTTTTACAATAAACTGTCCAGCTTTTATTAATCAGTTAATCTTTTAGTACTTTGATTTTTATTGTATTTGTAAATGTAATATTAATTGTAATTATAATTGTATTCTTAATATTGTAGTTGTAATCCCCTGGTAGAGGGGAAGAGAAGGCCTGATGGCCTTATCTCTATCAGGTTAAATAAATAAATAAAAAAAAATTATCCACTTCCCCTGCATTTCTATCATCTGCAATAGTTAAAAATCGGTAGGGGTAAAGTGATGGACGTAGTAGGCTTACCGATGCTGATCAGGTAGGGCCTACTTGTCTGGGAATGGAACCTGGTTGTCAGGGATGAGGCAGAATGGCTCACCTGTCACCATCGGATTCACGAATGCCACTCAGACCACCTGTCATAGCTGGACTATTATCGCACAACTAGAGCTCACAATCGACCAAAGTAAATCTTTATCCCGGGTTCAATCCTTGAACAGACAAGCCATGCCACCACAGGAAAAACGTTTTATAAGTAGTGAGAGCGTAAAATCTTGAAGTGTAGGGATCTGATGACTCAAATGCAACGTGGGTGGAATACTATAGGACAAATTCATATTAAGTACTAATTATTTGCCCTCCCTCTCCCACCCCAAAAAACTTAAAGGTGTCACAGATTTGCAAAGACAGCTCTGCTAAAAACTATGAGCATTTTGTGACTGTCAAATTTACTTTTAATTTTTATTTTATGTAAAACTGTTTGCAAATATTTGTTAAACAGTAAATACATAGATTTCAAATAAAGACCCACAGTATTCCGTTCAGATACCTTGAGAGCAAGATATGTTTTTTATTCATAGAAATAGTGGTACTCGTGATGTAAATAGTGATGATGATGATGATAATAATAACAATGACAATAATAATAATAATAATAATAATAATAATAATAATAATAATAATAATAATAATAATAATAATAATAATAATAATAATAATCTAAGAGACGAGACGATTCATGTCAAAAAGAAATAAAAAATTCCATTAGTATGTAGAGATGATAAATTTTCTATGTACTTAAATTAATTAGAGCAACAGTAACAAATATAAATGACACACGGGAGGAAATTAAACGCAGAAAAAATATGGGAAATGCCTGTTATTATTCGGTTGACAAGCTTTTGTCATCTAGTCTGCTGTCACAAAATCTGAAAGTTAGAATTTATAAAACAGTTATATTACCCGTTGTTCTTTATAGTTGTGAAACTTGGACTCTCACTTTGAGAGGGGAACAGAGATTAAAGGTGTTTGAGAATAAGGTTCTTAGGAAAATATTTGGGGCTAAGAGGGATGAAGTTACAGGAGAATGGAGAAAGTTACACAACGCAGAACTGCACGCATTGTTTTCTTCACCTGACATAATTACAAACATTAAATTCAAAAATTTGAGATGGGTAGGACATGTAGCACGTATGGGCGAATCCAGAAATGCATACAGTGTTAGTTGGGAGGCCGGAGGGAAAAATACCTTTGGAGAGGCCGAGACGTAGATGGGAAGATAATATTAAAATGGATTTGAGGGAGTTGGGATATGATGATAGAGACTGGATGAATCTTGCTCAGGATAGGGACCAATGGCGGGCGCTTGCCTGCCGATCCGGAGTTGAGTTCGGACGCGGGTTCGATTCCTGCTTGGGCTGATTACGTGGTTGGGTTTTTTCCGAGGTTTTCCACAATCGTAAGACAAATGTCAGGTAATCTATGGCGAATTCTCAGCCTCATCTCGCCAAATATAATTTCGCTCGACGATAAATAAACTAGTAGTTGATACAGCGCCGTTAAACAACCCAGCAAAAAAAATCGGATTTACGATCAATAAAACATTTTTTAACCTACTTCTCCAGTGTGAATTACGAATCTCTAGGTATGTGTTCAACATTTTTCGAAATTAGCTTCTATTTGATTTATCTTCGGACTCATATCTGCTTCTGGATTCATGAAGTTTATCTTCAGATTTTTTTATGTGACAACGAGAAAAGATGTCTGTTCACACAAATACGTTGTAGGAAATGGCAATGAATGTTTTAATGCTCTTTTTAGAAGTCCCTTATGTTAGAAAGAACTAACTGTCAAACATAAAAAAAGCTGTGTGGGTCTATATTGTGAACATTTTTCCAGGAAGTGTTGCGTGGTAACTCAAGAAGCTGATTTTCCTCCTTTTCATTGGGATTTAGCTTATTGCTAACCTCCATACTGACAAAAGATCTGTTTATAGCCATTATGGAATCGGGAACAGAAAACGTTTGCTAACAAATCTTTCAAATTCCGCTTTTCTAGTGTTCTCACTTCAGAAATAGAATTCCAAAGTACAGGAATCGAACCAAATTAACAACCAACAAAGTCACTTAACAAATTAAATCAAAATACCAACGAAGTTAACCACCGAAGAAAGCAAATCAAGTCAATCAACCAGTCAACTAACCAAGCAACTAGCTAACGAAATCAATACGAGTAAATCAGCGAATTAACAAAAAAGTGCAACCTACTAACAAAGCAATGAACAAAATCAATCGACAAACTCAAGCTAATCCGGAGATACAGAGATGTGAAAATTATTAGAATAATCTTAATTTTAAAGGTTTTTTAATAGTTCCTTCACGAATATTAATTGAATTGATGAATATTAATATATATTACTATACTGATGTAGGATGTATTTACTACTAACAATGCCGGACAGCATTGTTGTACATTGGTATTTTTCTTATTTTACAATTGTTATGGGAATTAAGAAATTATTATATTATGTTGGCGGAATTGGAAATATAAAAAATTATATGCACAAAACAGATGTATACGTCCATTTGAACCTTCACAACAACGTAAACGCAAAGAACAATTTGTTTAAAGCATTTCTTAATTAATTTTTTATGTTTCCAATACCGCCAACACAATATAATAATTTCTGAATCCCATAACAATTGTAAAATAAGAAAAATACCAATGTACAACAATGCTTTCCGGCATTGTTAGTAGTAAATATATCCTACATCAGTATAGTAATATTATATACCAATATTCATCAATTCAATGAATATTTGTAAAGGAACTATTAAAAAACCTTTAAAATTAAGATTATTCTAATAATTTTCACACCTCTGTACTCTCGGATGTGGATTTCATTCCCATTTAAGCTGGTTACCTGGTACGGGTGTTTTCCGAAGTTTTCCAACCGCAAGGAGAATGTCAGGTAATCACATGAAGAGCCTTCGGCCTCATCTCGAGTCGATATAGCATCGTTAAATAGCCTAAAAAAAACAAAGTCAACCAACAAATTAATTTTATCAAGTAACAAAGCTAACTAGCAAGTAATGAGATGGGTTTGGAAGTAAATTCCGAACAAAATCAATCGACAAACTCAAGCTAATCCGGAGATACCCTCGGATATGGGTTTCATTCCCATTTAGGCTGGTTACCTGGTACGGGTGTTTTCCGAAGTTTTCCAACCGCAAGGAGAATGTCAGGTAATCACATGAAGAGTCTTCGGCCTCATCTCGAGTCGATATAGCATCGTTAAATAGCCTAAAAAAAAAAACAAAGTCAACCAAACAAATTAATTTTATCAAGTAACAAAGCCAACTAGCAAGTAATGAGATGATGAGATGGGTTTGGAAGTAAATTCCGAACAAAATCAATCGACAAACTCAAGCTAATCCGGAGATACCCTCGGATGTGGGTTTCATTCCCATTTAAGCTGGTTACCTGGTACGGGTGTTTTCCGAAGTTTTCCAACCGCAAGGAGAATGTCAGGTAATCACATGAAGAGTCTTCGGCCTCATCTCGAGTCGATATAGCATCGTTAAATAGCCTAAAAAAAACAAAGTCAACCAAACAAATTAATTTTATCAAGTAACAAAGCCAACTAGCAAGTAATGAGATGGGTTTGGAAGTAAATTCCGAACAAAATCAATCGACAAACTCAAGCTAATCCGGAGATACCCTCGGATATGGGTTTCATTCCCATTTAGGCTGGTTACCTGGTACGGGTGTTTTCCGAAGTTTTCCAACCGCAAGGAGAATGTCAGGTAATCACATGAAGAGTCTTCGGCCTCATCTCGAGTCGATATAGCATCGTTAAATAGCCTAAAAAAAACAAAGTCAACCAAACAAATTAATTTTATCAAGTAACAAAGCCAACTAGCAAGTAATGAGATGGGTTTGGAAGTAAATTCCGAACAAAATCAATCGACAAACTCAAGCTAATCCGGAGATACCCTCGGATGTGGGTTTCATTCCCATTTAGGCTGGTTACCTGGTACGGGTGTTTTCCGAAGTTTTCCAACCGCAAGGAGAATGTCAGGTAATCACATGAAGAGTCTTCGGCCTCATCTCGAGTCGATATAGCATCGTTAAATAGCCTAAAAAAAACAAAGTCAACCAAACAAATTAATTTTATCAAGTAACAAAGCCAACTAGCAAGTAATGAGATGGGTTTGGAAGTAAATTCCGAACAAAATCAATCGACAAACTCAAGCTAATCCGGAGATACCCTCGGATGTGGGTTTCATTCCCATTTAAGCTGGTTACCTGGTACGGGTGTTTTCCGAAGTTTTCCAACCGCAAGGAGAATGTCAGGTAATCACATGAAGAGTCTTCGGCCTCATCTCGAGTCGATATAGCATCGTTAAATAGCCTAAAAAAAACAAAGTCAACCAAACAAATTAATTTTATCAAGTAACAAAGCCAACTAGCAAGTAATGAGATGGGTTTGGAAGTAAATTCCGAACAAAATCAATCGACAAACTCAAGCTAATCCGGAGATACCCTCGGATGTGGGTTTCATTCCCATTTAGGCTGGTTACCTGGTACGGGTGTTTTCCGAAGTTTTCCAACCGCAAGGAGAATGTCAGGTAATCACATGAAGAGTCTTCGGCCTCATCTCGAGTCGATATAGCATCGTTAAATAGCCTAAAAAAAACAAAGTCAACCAAACAAATTAATTTTATCAAGTAACAAAGCCAACTAGCAAGTAATGAGATGGGTTTGGAAGTAAATTCCGAACAAAATCAATCGACAAACTCAAGCTAATCCGGAGATACCCTCGGATGTGGGTTTCATTCCCATTTAAGCTGGTTACCTGGTACGGGTGTTTTCCGAAGTTTTCCAACCGCAAGGAGAATGTCAGGTAATCACATGAAGAGTCTTCGGCCTCATCTCGAGTCGATATAGCATCGTTAAATAGCCTAAAAAAAACAAAGTCAACCAAACAAATTAATTTTATCAAGTAACAAAGCTAACTAGCAAGTAATGAGATGGGTTTGGAAGTAAATTCCGAACAAAATCAATCGACAAACTCAAGCTAATCCGGAGATACCCTCGGATATGGGTTTCATTCCCATTTAGGCTGGTTACCTGGTACGGGTGTTTTCCGAAGTTTTCCAACCGCAAGGAGAATGTCAGGTAATCACATGAAGAGTCTTCGGCCTCATCTCGAGTCGATATAGCATCGTTAAATAGACTAAAAAAAAAACAAAGTCAACCAAACAAATTAATTTTATCAAGTAACAAAGCCAACTAGCAAGTAATGAGATGATGAGATGGGTTTGGAAGTAAATTCCGAACAAAATCAATCGACAAACTCAAGCTAATCCGGAGATACCCTCGGATGTGGGTTTCATTCCCATTTAAGCTGGTTACCTGGTACGGGTGTTTTCCGAAGTTTTCCAACCGCAAGGAGAATGTCAGGTAATCACATGAAGAGTCTTCGGCCTCATCTCGAGTCGATATAGCATCGTTAAATAGCCTAAAAAAAACAAAGTCAACCAAACAAATTAATTTTATCAAGTAACAAAGCCGATCAGCAAGTAATGAGATAGGTTTGAAAGTAAATCCTAAAAAAATAAAATATACTATGATTATGTCTCGTGGCTAGAATATAGGCCTACGAAATGGAAATATAAAAATTGGAAATTTATCCTTTGAATAGGTGGAAAAATACAAACACCTTGAAGCAACAATAACAAATATACTCGACAGGAAGTTAAACGCATAATAAATATCGTCGTTGTTCCTCCAATAACTCCTATGTGCAAAATACGAAATTTTTCAGTATGAAGAAAAAACAAATTTATTCTTCTATGGCAGTAGTGCATTGGAGATCGTGAATTCTTACATTTTCGAAAGAAAGACATATAATTACATATAGGAGATTTTATTATTTGCTGTATCACTACGTTATTTAACAGAGCAAAAATCTGAAAATCGATAAATATGTCACATAGGAGTTATTGCCGGAACAACGACGATATGGGAAATGCTTGCTATTATTCGGTTGAGAAACTTCTGTCATCCAATGTGCTTTAAAAAAAACTGAGTATAAAACAGTTACATCATCGGTTGTTCTGTAATTATGATTGTGAAACTTGGACTCTCACTTTGAGAGAGGAACAAAGGTTAAGAGTGTTCGAGAATAAGGTGCTTAGGAAAATATTTCGGACTAAGAGATATGAAGTTACAGGAGAATGGAGAAAGTTACACAACGCAGAACTGCTCGCATTGTATTCTTAATCTAACATAATTAGGAATATTAAATCCAAAAATTTGAGATGGGCAGGGCATATAGCACGTATGGGTGAATCCAGAAATTCGTATAGAGTGTTAGTTGGAAGACCTGAGGGAAAAAGACCTATGAGGCCGAGACGTAGATGGGAGGATAATATTAAAATGGATTTGAGTGAGGTGGGATATGATGGTAGGGATTGGATTAATCTTGCTCAGGACAGGGACCGATGGTGAGCTTATGTGAGGGCGGCAATGAACCTCCGGTTTCTCTAAAAGCCATTTGTAAGTAACGAAGCCAACCAAATAAATTAACCAGTCAACAAATCAACGAATGTAAGAAATCAAAGAGCCAAAGAACCAATCATCTTCCTCCTCCCACTTCTTGTCTTTTTTTTTTGTTCTCTTTTTTTCTCTCGTTTTCGTCTGTCTTCCTTCTATTTATGCTCTTTTCTTCTTTTATCTTCCTTTGGAGGAAAGGACAGAAGGAAGGAATTGTAATATTGTACAAACAGAAACAAAATATATAAGGGATTAGGTACAGCTTACAGTAGTAAAATTTTGGAAATATTCAACATTGTTTTCCTCCAGTACAAAAATGAAAATTAGTATGTGGAAAACACTGCCCTTCTGCTATATGAAAAAAATATTTTTACGATTTAAAAAAAAATTGTTTACTTTTTTTTTTTTAATTCAGTTCACTGCACTGTGTGAGGCGTTTCCCACATAACTCAAAAACTATCCAACATTGTGTGATGAAAAAGTTTTGTGTGTATTTATGCATGTCATATCTACAATATGATGTAAAATCACTTCTCTATCTTTGATAGATTGTCTGATAAAAAATAAATTAATTTAAAAATGGTCAAGTATCAGTATTTTCTTCTAACACAAAATTTAAAAAAATATTATTTATTAAGGAATGTAGTTGAAAGAGCATAATATTGTAAACATGAGTTTCAGTAATAAAATACAAGAGAGAGAACATGAAAATTTAACAAGTTAATGAGTTATGAGGGAAACGCTTCATCACTACACAGTAAACTGCCACAATTTTAAATTTTGAAAAAAAAATAAATAAAGTAATTTTTTTAAAATCGTAAAAATATATATATATATATATATATATATATATTTTTTTTTTTTTTTTTCATATGGCAGGACAGTGTTTTACATATCAATTTTCATTATTGTAGAAGATGCAATAATGGAGGAAAAAAATGTTGAATATTTCTAAAAATTTTATTGCTGTAAGCTGTACCTAACCCCTTAATAGGTAGGCCTATAAATCATTTACAGATATTAAGATTTGTTGCGTGAGAAGAGAATTCGTACAGAGTCGCGTGAGAAGAGAATTCGTACAGAATCCCTTACACCACACATTCGTCCTCTATGAGGAGAAAGAGAACTACTATGACAATGTGTGTGATGTTAGGTTACATAGTCCATTCCAAGAAAATAAGAATAAAAAGCTACGAAATAACCTAACATACAAAACTCGGTGTTGTTTTTTCCGTCCTCCGTCAAGTGAGGCTGGACAAGATAATTACATAGTGCTGAATGCAGTAAAGTGGCTGCGCTTCATGCCGTCCCTCTCTGAATTTTTACTCGAAAATAGATCATCACTTCCTACTACAACTAACGTCGGCCCTTCTCGTCTCAGGGTATTTCATTTAGAACCTTAAATTTGCTGTATGTGATGATGTCATCACTGACAAACACGCAATGCTTCTCTTATCTTCGTTCACACCATACATACAATATATATTTGGTGAACTAGATATGAACTTTCAGTAGCTACATCTATTATGTAATTTAGGTCTTGCATGACAGATTTGCTACTTTGTCACTAGTTAGATGCATATAGCATGTGTGCATTTTCTTCACAAGACACCCAGTATACATGGGCGTCAATTACAAGTCTTACGGAAGCGGATTTTGAACCATTTTCTTCCTTTCAATAAAGACTATCAACTTCATTCATGACTATATCCAAGGATCTGCACTACACGACTTATTACTTCCTCCTTATAAAAATATAAAGGAAGTATTGTGACGTCGAAAAAATAATCTATTTGGAGATTTCACAGACATGTATTTGCTTGTTTTCCGCACAGAACCAATACGCGGTAAGTGTGAAATACCACATTCAGTATTCCCAACGTAACACACATAACAATTTCCCTCTTCTTACCGCTTAAGCGCGACATTCATTTTACTGCTTTAGGCTTTTAACATATTATTTTTAGAGACGTTTAACGTAGTAATAATTATAAATTGGAAACTTACCACTGCAATTTCATCTAAATTGCAATGTTAATTATTGTTTTTAAATATTTGCAAAAATTAAGTAAAGTCTACTACTCCACGAAACTTATTGCATTCCTGATACAAGTAACATTAAGGAAGCTGTGAAAAAATCAACAAGATTCCAGATACCGATGTTATTACTGCAATATGTTACATAAATAATATTGTTAAAATATTAAAATGAAAAATAAATCATTACATAACCTTACCGTTTGTTTCAAGTTCGCATTTATGGACTGGGGGAAAAAAAAAGACAGACGTATATCACGGCTTGCTGGAGTATAGTAAACACAGAAAACATTTTAAAGCAACAATGTTGAAGATATATATTTTTGTTTTGCAAATTTGCCGTCATTGAACAGAAACCAAGATGGAGATTTCATTGCAACTAATTAGAAATTCCTATTTCAGGTATGTAATAAACGATCTTCGCACAAAATAATGTACGATACACGAGCGGTATGTTTTCTTTCAATTCTCGGAAATTAAAAAAGCTCAACTACGTTTCGCTTTTTCAAACATTTTCTCCAACATGAAAACTTCAATATACCGCTCTTGTAACGCATAATACTATTGCTAATGTTCAATATTTACGAATGAATTTAACAGGAAATAATATTCATATGGGCCTAATAATTCAACGCAAAGCTGAGTAAGCAACACACATCAACGATTTACTAGAAAGCAAAGAAAACTATTTTTTGGACGTCAAACGTCTTCCTTAGAGGCGTAAGAGAAGTAAATTAACTTATGACATGAAATATTCACTCAGACGTCACTCGCGGTACCATGGAAAGGAAAGTGTAAGATGGACTCCGTACCTCATGGTTTTCCACGCGGTCCGTCTCGCTCCATTCTCTATTTAACGTGCCTCATGGTTTTCCACGCGGTTCGTCTCGCTCCATTCTCTATTTAACGTGCCTCATGGTTTTCCACGCGGTCCGTCTCGCTCCATTCTCTATTTAACGTGCCTCATGGTTTTCCACGCGGTTCGTCTCGCCCCATTCTCTATTTAACGTGCCTCATGGTTTTCCACGCGGTTCGTCTCGCCCCATTCTCTATTTAACGTGCCTCATGGTTTTCCACGCGGTTCGTCTCGCCCCATTCTCTATTTAACGTGCCTCATGGTTTTCCACGCGGTTCGTCTCGCCCCATTCTCTATTTAACGTGCCTCATGGTTTTCCACGCGGTCCGTCTCGCTCCATTCTCTATTTAACGTGCCTCATGGTTTTCCACGCGGTCCGTCTCGCTCCATTCTCTATTTAACGTGCCTCATGGTTTTCCACGCGGTCCGTCTCGCTCCATTCTATATTTAACGAGACTCATGGTTTTCCACGCGGTCCGTCTCGCTCCATTCTCTATTTAACGTGCCTCATGGTTTTCCACGCGGTCCGTCTCGCTCCATTCTCTATTTAACGTGCCTCATGGTTTTCCACGCGGTCCGTCTCGCTCCATTCTCTATTTAACGTGCCTCATGGTTTTCCACGCGGTCTGTCTCGCTCCATTTTCTATTTAACGTGCCTCATGGTTTTCCACGCGGTCCGTCTCGCTCCATTCTCTATTTAACGTGCCTCATGGTTTTCCACGCGGTCCGTCTCGCTCCATTCTCTATTTAACGTGCCTCATGGTTTTCCACGCGGTCCGCCTCGCTCCATTCTCTATTTAACGTGCCTCATGGTTTTCCACGCGGTCCGCCTCGCACCATTCTCTATTTAACGTGCCTCATGGTTTTCCACGCGGTCCGCCTCGCTCCATTCTCTATTTAACGTGCCTCATGGTTTTCCACGCGGTCCGTCTCGCTCCATTCTATATTTAACGAGACTCATGGTTTTCCACGCGGTCCGTCTCGCTCCATTCTCTATTTAACGTGCCTCATGGTTTTCCACGCGGTCCGTCTCGCTCCATTCTCTATTTAACGTGCCTCATGGTTTTCCACGCGGTCCGTGTCGCTCCATTCTCTATTTAACGTGCCTCATGGTTTTCCACGCGGTTCGTCTCGCTCCATTCTCTATTTAACGTGCCTCATGGTTTTCCACGCAGTTCGTCTCGCTCCATTCTCTATTTAACGTGCCTCATGGTTTTCCACGCGGTACGTCTCGCTCCATTCTCTATTTAACGTGCCTCATGGTTTTCCACGCGGTTCGTCTCGCTCCATTCTCTAATTAACGTGCCTCATGGTTTTCCACGCGGTTCGTCTCGCTCCATTCTCTATTTAACGTGCCTCATGGTTTTCCACGCGGTTCGTCTCGCCCCATTCTCTATTTAACGTGCCTCATGGTTTTCCACGCGGTTCGTCTCGCCCCATTCTCTATTTAACGTGCCTCATGGTTTTCCACGCGGTTCGTCTCGCCCCATTCTCTATTTAACGTGCCTCATGGTTTTCCACGCGGTTCGTCTCGCCCCATTCTCTATTTAACGTGCCTCATGGTTTTCCACGCGGTACGTCTCGCTCCATTCTCTATTTAACGTGCCTCATGGTTTTCCACGCGGTTCGTCTCGCTCCATTCTCTAATTAACGTGCCTCATGGTTTTCCACGCGGTTCGTCTCGCTCCATTCTCTATTTAACGTGCCTCATGGTTTTCCACGCGATTCGTCTCGCCCCATTCTCTATTTAACGTGCCTCATGGTTTTCCACGCGGTTCGTCTCGCCCCATTCTCTATTTAACGTGCCTCATGGTTTTCCACGCGGTTCGTCTCGCCCCATTCTCTATTTAACGTGCCTCATGGTTTTCCACGCGGTACGTCTCGCTCCATTCTCTATTTAACGTGCCTCATGGTTTTCCACGCGGTTCGTCTCGCTCCATTCTCTAATTAACGTGCCTCATGGTTTTCCACGCGGTTCGTCTCGCTCCATTCTCTATTTAACGTGCCTCATGGTTTTCCACGCGGTTCGTCTCGCCCCATTCTCTATTTAACGTGCCTCATGGTTTTCCACGCGGTTCGTCTCGCCCCATTCTCTATTTAACGTGCCTCATGGTTTTCCACGCGGTTCGTCTCGCCCCATTCTCTATTTAAGGTGCCTCATGGTTTTCCACGCGGTTCGTCTCGCCCCATTCTCTATTTAACGTGCCTCATGGTTTTCCACGCGGTTCGTCTCGCCCCATTCTCTATTTAACGTGCCTCATGGTTTTCCAAGCGGTCTGTCTCGCTCCATTCTCTATTTAATGTGGCTTTGGTTTTCCACGTGGTCCGTCTTCTCGCTTAATTTTCTATTTAAGGTGCAACAAGGTTTTCTACACAAATCATGGAAATACTGAACATAAGTGGTTAAGCGCGTGCAAAACAAAAACAAACACACACACACACTCACACTCTAGCATATGTAGTGTGTTTCGAAAGTGATGATCAATAATTTACAGATGAAACGTACAAACTGAAAGGAGCAAAATTGGTGCAAATCAAGTTCGACTGCATACAAAGGCTTACTTGTAGATGATAGATCGTTCTCATATATGAACTGAAGCTATCAAAAGTAGTGATAACTTAAGCACTGGACAAAACCGGACAGTCTCAGTACTTGCCTTTCATATTCCAGATGTAGCTTTATTATCCTGATGGAGAAGTCTGCAGAGTTCACGGCCTCGAGCAGTTTCCATCTGAAGTCTTGTATAAATTCCTGATGGCTCCAAAAATAGGAGCGGCAGATAGAGTCGACATCCATGAACTCGAAGTAAGGTCTTTGTTTCGTTTGGGTTGTGTGTGTACAGAGGTGTATGATGAATGTCCATCATAATATAGGTCGGGTGAGGATAACAACACAAACCGCTCATCGAACATCAGCAGGGTTCCACACCGACAATCCACGATCAGCAACCCCACAGATACTAGCGAGGGTCGCCGTAAGCAGTAACTGACTGGCCATCCCCACTCGGTGTCACCGAAGCTCGTACACCTTATCCTGAAACCATATTTTTATATGAAGTGAAGATAAGAATGAGTGAAAAGAAATAAGTTGACAAAATATGTGTACCGTGATTTTAAGGGAAACGGAGAACACTCTCCGTTCTTGTCCACTACATATTTAACTCCAGTCAATACCGGGGACCGAAACTGAGTCCTACTTTAAATTCGACTTCTGTTTTCCTAAAACTTTAGTTTTTCGTCATGAATATTTCTAATTTTGACTCAGCTTATTTTACTGTACCCTACAACAGTTTTACAAATGTGAATTCAGACTTTCCACTAGTATAGCATCGACTCGTTTTGTAGCATGATAAATATAACACTTTAATTTCTCAATTGACCTTTCTTCGTTAAAAATCTTCATTATACTTATATTTCTCATTATTTCACTATCCTCGCTGTGGATATTAACTCTAGTGGCAAACAAAGAAACAAATGGTAGGGAGGTGATAAAAACAGAAGAAAGTATATATAAATATTAGAAGAAATGAAGTGCTCTAATACAATAAAACAGATATTGACTTACTAAAATTATATTTCACTAATGTTACCTTCACCAAAACGTTTGAACGGAGCCGCCATTTTCAGTCGACTATCTATGCGGGAAACAAATGACGATCGTAAAGCATTTATGGTACAGTAAAGAATTTGCAGTTTGAAATGTTGGCAAACAAAGAAATAAATGCTAGGGAAGAAATAAAAACAAACAAGTGCTAGGGAAGAGATAAAAACAAACAAGTGCTAGGGAAGTGATAAAAATTAACAAATGCTAGGGAAGTGATAAAATTGTGCGATAAGCAACCATGATTGATTGAAAGACGTCCTTTCGTACCGTTTTATTGGTCAAAAGTAGTATGAGATAGTAAAAGTGTAATAGTCATTTTAAGGGGTCAGGTACAGCTTACAGCAGTAAAATTTTTGGAAATATTCAACATTTTTTTTCTCCATTATTTTATCTTGTTCAATAATGAAAATTGGTATGTGTGAAACACTGTCCTTCTGCTATATAAAAATATTTTTACGATTTTAAAAAAAGATATATATATATATATATATATTTTTTTTTTTTTTTTCAAAATTAATAATGGTGGTAGTTCACGATGCAGTAATGAACGCTTTCCTCGTAGCTCACAAACTTGTAAACTTTTCATGTTCTCTCTTTCTTATTTTATTGCTGAAACACATGTTTACAATATAATGCTCTTTCAACGACATTCCTTAATAAATAATATTTTTTTTTTATTTTGTGTTAGAGGAAAATACTGATATTTGACCATTTTTGTTAATGAATTTATTTTTTATCAGCCAATCTATCAAAGGTAGAGAAGTGATATTGCATCATATTGTAAATATGACATGCATAAATACACACAAAAAATTTAATCATAGAATGTTGGATAGTTTTTGAGTTATGTGGGAAAAGCTTCAACTCTGCACAGTGAACTGAATTTTGAAGAAAAAAAATGTAAATAATTTTTTAATCGTAAAAACATGTTTTTCATATAGCAGAAGGACAGTTTTTTACACATACTAATTTTCATTATTTACAAGATACAGTAATGGAGGAAAAAATGTTGAATATTTCCAAAATTTTACTGCTGTGAGCTGTATCTAACCCTCTAATCTCTATTAATATCATATCTCTGAGGGAAGTGGGATCTGACACTAGAGACTGGATTAATCTTGCTCAGGATAGGAACCGATGGCGGGCTTATGTGAGGGCGGCAATGATCCTCCGGATTCTCTAGAAGCCATGAGTGAGTAAGTAAGTATTAATAGGCTATTATATCTATAATTAAACTTTAACATTCTAATAACATTTGTGTTATTTGTTTTTATTGTACTAATGTGCTGGTCTATAATTGGCCAACGGCTGTTGACCAGCACACAAATATTAATAAATAAATAAAGTGCGAACTAAACATGTATACTGACGTCATTGCTAAAAATTCGAGAGATCTCTAGCGAGCAATCACACTATAGTTTCAGTACGGAACAAAGTGGGGAAAAAATATTCTGTGAACAGAACACTGTCAAGTTTATCGTTATTGCTTATTGTCAGCTATGCAAAACACAATGTTAATGACAGAGGAAGTTGATACGGTCTGTCTCTTATCCCGCACAGCAGCGTTTGATGACCCTGGAATGCGTGATGACGTGTTATCGGAGTGACGTCAGAATGTATTCTTATCTTAACTGAATATCGCAAAACTTCTGGCAATTCAAATGACACTATACTATGTTTTCATTTATTAATAAATTAGATATGTAATTGTTTAATTGGCTCATTAATTTATTAAATAATAATTAGAGCCGTTATTAGATTAACTTCGTGTAGTCACGGGTCGAATTTTTAACTGTACACAAGCTGAAAAATATTCAAAGTCTGTACTCAACATTAATTTTCAAACGGACTCCGAACAGAGAAGTGGACTTTTTTTCATCAATTCTATAAAGAATAACGAGTATAAATGTTTGTTGCCCACTTTTGTCTCAAGCCGTGGGAATTGAGCCATGTTTACCCACACGAGCGAGTCCTGCTGCTTGTGAACGTGTAGTTCTGGTTCAAAATACTACAGGGTGATCCGTTTGGGTATGGATAAAATAAAAATACCGTAAAACATTTACTACTGAACTTTGTTTGTTGAAACTTTGCGCATACAACACTGAAATATGTGAGATTCCTCAGAGCTCAACATGATCCCCATTGCGCACCCTGCACAACTCATAACGGTGATGTAATTCAGCCCATGTCCGTTGTAACATAAGAGGGGTGATTTTTTGAAAAGCTCGAGTAATTTTTACTCTCAGATCATCAATGTTCCTGGGTTTCTGTGAATAGACAATGTATTTAATAAAACCCCACACGAAGAAGTGAGGGCGGGTTAGATCTGAGGAGTTTGGAGCCAAGCCAAGAGATAGCTGCTTCTCGTATTGGGTTTCGCCTGCGACCTTCTGCATGTTTTTTTTAACACAAAACCTGTTTGTACAAATGTTCGATACAACGTTATGGAATGGTATTTAGGTACAGTAGTAGCAAAAAAAAAAAAAAACCGGACAGACCCTTGTAGCTGATTTCAGAGCTTTGTTCACTCCAGAGCACCATATACTAGTAACTAAGACTTTCGTGGTTCGAATCCTGCCTGGGAAGGAAACTTTTTTTTTTTTTTGTTCTTTATTTAAATTAATTCCCAATACTTTTCGATTGCTGGTAAAATTCATGTTCTGGGAATAATAGGTTAATTAAGTAGTAAAATATCGTTTCAATCGAAAAGTATTGGGAATAAATTTGAATAAGGAACAAAAAAAAGTTTCTTTCCCAGGCAGGATTCGAACCACGAAAGTCTTAGTTACCAGTCTATCATGCTGTCACTGTGAACAAGGCTCTGAAATCAGTTACAAGGGTCGATCCGGTTTTTTGTCACTACTGTGCATTACGCACACCATACTCACGTCGAAATTCCCTTTGAACTCTTTTAACACTATCAAATGTAGCATACCAAAAAACACATTGTGCCCGCTGTTGATTTGTAGTAGCATTTTAATCATCTACGATTTTCATTTGTCCTTTCAGATTATGCATTCTCGACTGTCATAGGCTATATGGAAACTCCCATCTTTTAATCATAATAATTATAACCAGCAAGAAATTTTTCCTACTAACATAATAGTTTTATAATAATAAATTAATATTATCCATACTCAAACGGATCAGACTGTATATTAGATCAAGGTTGAAGTATTTAAACAATTTATGATTATCATCATCATAATAATCCCGTATTATCAGTGTTCGAATTGATAAAAATGTAGAGTGAGAAAATTCCTCGTTGACATACTATTTAATTTTATTTGTCTTTTAGAAGTAAGGTCTACTAATTTATCCAGCTATTCTTTTGAACGGATCTCTGAATAATGTAATTTCTATATCTTACAAGTAGGTTACTAGCCCAGAACTTCCAAAACTGAGATGGAAAGATAAACTTATAAAGCATTGATGAATGGACTCAACAAGCTGCAGGCTTAATGCGAAAAGAAGAAGAAAGCATTAGTATAAATTATAAGTAGAGTCCTGAGTTTGATTACCTAAAACCTCCAAGCGACATCCTATAGTTCGACTGCTTACGTAGGAGAATTAGACACGCCCCTATACGAGCACTGAGGAAATGGGTTTGCCATTTGAATGGGAATTGGTTCTGTGTCTTGTAGTGATACTTTTGTTAAAGGAAAACAGAATATTTTATTGATTAGGACATCCATACTGATTTTGAACTCTTCTTCTTCTATTTGAGAATTGTGCCGTTTGTGAGACAGAATTTTCGAAACCCACTGTGGTACTAGAAGCGCATACACAAGTCTCGGGGCGGGCAGGAAATGCAAGTACAGTACTGTATTCGTTAATGGATAACCAATACGAATTTTTATTCATTTTACCTGCCACACCCACTATCCTTATTTGACTGAACTTTCAATTCTGTTTTGTCGAACTCAGGAGAGCCCACTGTATTCGCAGCTACCCTCCATGTCTGGAGGGATACGCTCACCATATGCTTAATATCTCAAAATTGCATTTTTTGGACAAAGGTCCTTTTTTTTTTATTCTTCAATTACAGAACACATTCGGGTTTAAAGTTACTATCAAATTATGTTATTATTGTTATTGTTAACGTCCATTTTAATTAGTGCGGTAGCCACCGGCGCGGCTCAGTCGGTTAAGGCGCTTGCCTGCCGGTCTCAAGTTGCGTTCGGCCACGGGTTCGATCCCTTCTTGGGCTGATTACCTGGTTGGATTTTTCCGAGGTTTTCCCCAACCTTAAGGTGAACTAATCTATGGCGAATCCTCGGCCTCATTTCGCCAAATACCATCTCACTATCACCTATCTCAACGACGGTAAATAACCTAGTAGTTGATTCAGCGTCGTTAAATAACTAAAAAAAATTAGTGCGGTACCTCACTTGGTAATTTGAATTTCTGGTGCCATGGTAACTCTTTTTATCCTACCTCCCTAAAGTATTCTTATAATTCACAAATTAATTACTAAATCGTATTAAGAAAACAACAGCAACGAACCTTCATGAATAAGTGCAATTCTCAGCCGTATTACAATGACCGCCGATTTATTTGACGTGCTAACGACGAAAGGAATTCGCGCACACGACGTGACAGTGACATCACAACTTGTCCTTTGTGAATCATAAGTTCAATAAACTCCTGCATACCAATATGTTAATAAAGAATCTAATTTAGGGTAAGTGCATGGTCAGCGTTAAAAAAAACACACTGCGCTAAGCCGGAGTAAGTCGTCTGTCACAGTTCTCCTCTATTACCCGCATTATTTATTAACTGCTGCTTTTCCTATTCCACGGAAGCTTCAATCAATGGCCCGTCTAACCGTCTAATGGCACAAATCCTAAGTGTTACGTCACTCAAAATTCCAAAACATCAATTTAGAAATTGAAAAACGGATCATAAGCTCGGAATCTATTCGGGCTATTCCATATGAAATCGATCAGTAAAAAACCTCGCATTTTTTAATACTCTAATTTTTTCCCTATTTATACAAGGTGCTGAGGAGAGTGCATTTTCAATAATATACTATAGAAAGTCAAACGGTTTTCGTACTATTGAGCGACAAATTTAGCGTATTTTATAAAAACAAACCTTTTTCAGCGCTCAGAACTCTGGAACCATTTACTGCAGAACATTGAACGAGAGCTCATTTTGAAGCTGACATTTGGTAGGTTATGTTAAGAAGTAATCCTTAGTTTTATTGTATACAGAGAGACAGATAATCTGATTTTACTTACTTTTAGGCTTTTTGCCCATATGTAAAAATGTAAAAAATATTGAGAAAAAACCTTGCATTATTAAGAGGGATTCGGCATTGTTTGCCTAGTGGCTTGGCAATAAGTTTCGAGGGTATTAAATAAATTATTTTCACACGCGTAGACTTGAACGGAGCAGTACCGCACGAACTGGCCGAGAGATGAAGATAAGCGAGCATTGGGCGTTATTTTACTCCTCTGTTTAAGAAACCTTGTGATAAAGCTAGTCCAGCTATGCGCTACTAGACGAACCATCACGTGTTTATGTCTTCTGGCCTTGCTTGTCTAGGCTAGCTCCCGCCTCACAGTCAGTTGGTTAGTTCACGCGCGTACTATTTATTTTCTTTATTTGATATTTTCAATACTTTCTTATCAACGGTGCACCAGTAAAAAATATATGTTTATTCGTACTTTCAATGCAGAATCTAACCATATATTTTAAAAATATTTTTTTGTGGGCAAAGGCGTCTTAATGAAGAAAAATCTAAATTTCTCCATTTCCATAAAAAGTAAGAAAAACTGTTTACATGTCAATATAAACTTTAACTTCTCAGCATCAAAATAAACCATGATTTTGATCACTGGGTGAAAGGGTTTCGGAGGCACAACAGTTTAAAGTTGCAAATTTTATGAAAATTCGATAAATTTAAATATTTTTAATTTAACCACTATGAAGTTCTGATGCCTCAAACTTTGCACAAAGCATTGTATCACAGTTGTCAACGGACAGAAAAAGTTTCATTTTATTTAAAAATTGCAAGGTCAATTTTCTGTATATTTCGGTCGATTTGAGATGGAATAGCCCATTCATTCATTCATTCATTCATTCATTCATTCATTCATTCATTCATTCATTCATTCATTCATTCAGTGTTCTGCCCAAGAGCAGATCTTTCACTGCAAACCCAGCTTCCTCCAATCTTTCCTATTTTGTGCCTTCCTTTTAGTTTCCTCAAATGATCCATATATCTTAATGTCGTCTATGATCTGATATCTTCTTTCACCCCGAACTCTTCTCCCGTCCACCATTCCTTCCAGTGCATCCTTCAGTATTGACGTGACGTCATATTTGACAACATCTTGTTTGTGCTGAAGTTGACATTCTATTCATGATTCAAAACTAGACCTCATAGATTGTTCGCAATGCATTATAGTGATAAAGACTGATACTACGATGATGTTTCCTACAATTAAATTATTTGTTCATTTATTTAATTCATTTATTTTCACTAGCAGAGTTAAGACCAAAACCAAAAGGCCTTCTCTTCCACCTCAACCGGTATAAAAATGCGTAGCAAATATAAATGACAGCAACACAGAAAACAATGGAATAATAATAATAATAATAATAATAATAATAATAATAATAATAATAATAATAATAATAATAATAATAATAATAACAGCAAAATGTAGATGTATTTAGTTACGTGTAATTCTAAGAATTAAACAATTACAGTTTAGTGTTCAATAAGACAATTGATGCATTAAAAATAAAAATCATATTCTACAAAAGTTATTTTTTATGAAAGATCATATTCTAGAGACGAAAAGCAGTCTTTTTGACAATCGGCTTCTGAAAGTCGTCAGTGTCTGAAGCCCCTTTATACAGTATTTAGTGCACACCTGTGGAGTAACGGTTAGCGCGTCTGGCCGCGAAGCCAGGAGGCCCGGGTTCCATTCTCGGTCGGGGCAAGTTACGTGGTTGAGGTTTTTTCCGGGGCTTTCCCTCAACCCAATATGAGCAAATGCTGGGTAACTTTCGGTGTTGGACGCCGGACTCATTTCACCGGCATTATCACCTTCATCTCATTCAGACGCTAAATAACCTAAGCTGTTGATAAAGCGTCGTAAAATAACCTACTAAAATAAAATATATATATATATATAAAATAAAAATACACTATTTACAAATAAGAAGGCTATAGCATTAGGAAATAAAATACATTGCATTACAATACACAACACAAAGTCTTGTTAGAAAAAAGTTATGTCACACAGGTACTTCGTAAGTAGTGTAAATAATGTTTGATCATTGTAGACCTACATTCCTTAAACGCAGAATAAATATGGGAAATACCTGTTATTATTCGGTTCAGAAGCTTTCGTCATCCAGTCTGCTGTCAAAAAATTTGAAAGTTAGAATTTATAAAACTGTTATATTACCGGTTGTTTTGTATGGTTGTGAGACTTGGACTCTCACTTTGAGAGAGGAACAGATATTAAGGGTATTTGAGAATAAGGTTCTTAGGAAAATATTTGGGGCTAAGAGGGATGTAATTTACAGGATAATGGAGCAAGTTACACAACGCCGAACTGCACGCATTGTATTCTTCACCTGACATAATTAGGAACATTAAATCCAGACGTTTGAGATGGGCAGGGCATGCAGCACGTATGAGCGAATCCAGAAATGCATATAGATTGTCAGTTGGGAGACCGAAGGGGAAAAGACCTTTGGGGAAGCCGAGACGCAGGTGGGAGGATAATATTAAAATGGATTTGAGGGAGGTGGGATATTATGATAGAGACTGGATTAATCTTGCACAGGATAGGGACCGATGGAGGGCTTATGTGAGGGCGGCAATGAACCTACGGGTTCCTTAAAGGCCATTTGTAAGTAAGACCTACATTCCTTAATATAGTATATATAGTGAAAATAGCGTATTCTAGTGTACATACTCGTAGTTTAAATAATATAAATTCTAAATATTAGTGTAATCGTTAAAGTGGTCTATGTTTTCTTCTGCCCAACTTGACCAAACAGGAGTCGCTGAGCAGACACAAGTATAGTACGCGTGCTACTTGCAATTTCAACCGCTACAGTAAAAACTCCAGTAATACCTAACCTTGTAGTCTCCTGGACAAAGTACAGTTCCTAATTACTACCTTCATCTCACTCAGACATTAGATAACTATAGCACTTTATAAAGCGTCATAAAATAACCAATTAAAATATTTGGTATCAAGAGATAAGTTTTATATGATATTCTTATTGAATTTGGTATTCCCAAGAAACTAGTTCGATTAATTAAAATGTGTCTCAGTGAAACGTAAAGCAGAGTTCGTATAGGTCAGTTACTGTCAGATGCGTTTCCAATTGACTGTGGGCTTTAGCAAGGAGGCAAGGAGATGCACTATCACCTTTACTTTTCAACTTTGCTCTAGTCTAGAGCCTCTAGAGTATGCCGTTAGGAAAGTCCAGGATAACAGAGAGGGTTTGGAATTGAACGGATTACATCAGCTGCTTGTCTATGCGGATGACGTGAATATGTTAGGAGAAAATCCACAAATGATTAGGGGAAACACGGGAATTGTATGGAAGCAAGTAAAGAGATAGGTTTGGAAGTAAATCCCGAAAATACAAAGTATATGATTCTGTCTCGTGACGAGAATATTGTACGAAATGGAAATATAAAAATTGAAAATTTATCTTTTGAAGAGGTGGAGAAGTTAAAATATCTTGGAGCAACAGTAACAAATATAAATGATACTCGGGAGGAAATTAAACACAGAATAAATATGGGAAATGCCTGTTATTATTCGGTTGAGAAGCTTTTATCAACCAGTCTGCTGTCAAAAAATCTGAATGTTAGAATTTATAAAACAATTATATTACCGGTTGTTCTTTATGGTTGTGAAACTTGGACTCTCACTTTGAGAGAGGAACATAGATTAAGGGTGTTTGAGAATAAGGTGCTTAGGAAAGTATTTGGGGCTAAGAGGGATGAAGTTACAGGAGAATGGAGAAGGTTACACAACACAGAACTGCACGCATTGTATTCTTCTTCACCTGACATAATTAGGAACATTAAATCCAGACGTTTGAGATGGGCAGGGCATGTAGCATGTATGGGTGAATCCAGAAATGCATATAGAGTGTTAGTTGGGAGACCGGAGGGAAAAAGACCTTTGGGGAGGCCGAGACGCTAGTGGGAGGATAATATTAAAATGGATTTGAGGGAGGTGGGATATGATGATAGAGACTGGATTAATCTTGCTCAGGATAGGGACCAATGGCGGGCTTATGTGAGGGCGGCAATAAACCTCCGGGTTCCTTAAGAGCCAGTAAGTAAGGTATCAAGAGATATTATATCTTATGAAAATTTAAAAAGCCATTCTTTCAGTGAATCATAAAGCAATAAAAAGTGAAAAATTAAAATTCTGAAGACAAACTCTCACTGTTGTCATATGAAATAGCATTTCCTAAACACGCGGACTTTATCCTATGAAATTGCTGAGTAATTATTTTCGTTGTTCAATGTGGTTTTGCCAGTCACTTGCAAGTGAAGTTTGCTATCAGGATGCTCTTCCTGTATGTGGGGCTATTGCAATTATCCGAGAAATGCTTCGAAACGAATGCAAATGAAGCTCGAAGATCAGTCTAATAATGTGACCCAGATGGTCCGTTTGTGCGGAACAAAGAATAAAATTAAGGGGGAGGGAAATTAAGTTCGGCAGCTGCTGGTTCTGAGTGCATTCACCTGCCTTGCGTGCTACTGGTTCAAATATTCGACTTCAAGCTGTGAAGAAAGAGTTATCTTCCTTATACTACACATGTTTAAATGTTTCTTACTGTACATGGGAATATGTCTTGTTTATATATATTTTTTTCCTACAGCGATGTGGTTTTTATTACGAACAGTGAATGTTATCATTATAGCTGCACTATCGGTCAATGAACTGCGAAGTTGCGTGGGTCCTTGGTAGGAGCGAGAGAGGTTTCAAGCACAAACAATCGCGACCATTTCAATGTCATGGCAGCGCATTCTTTCAGGGAGAGGGCGGAGGGGGACTCGAGAGGCAGTTTTTTATTCCGCTGTCAGGCAAGTTCTGTCTGTCCGAATGGCATATCGGAAGTACGGTACCCTTCATAACAAATCCACTGCGGACCATATTGTTAGTCTTTTACTTAACCATTTTTAACCTGTAGCTGCGATGTATGTGCTGGCTTTGTTTTCAGGAGATCCGGACTTCGATCTCCGATAGAGTCGGCAGCCGTCCAGGTTTCGCTTGGACAGTCCAGGAAAAAGACTTTTGGTACAGGCAACGTTTTGATCCTGTCCCGAACGCCGAAACGTTCAGGGATTGAAATTTCGTGCTATCTGGATGAGATGGATATCAGTGGCGAAGCTAAGGTGTTTAAGAGGGACTAATGATGTCATTAAAATGTTAATTAACATTGTCTATCCACTGCTTTAAATTTCCATGGTCTTGTTTTGTAATTTTCACTGAGGGTTATTAAATATTACATTTGATATTATATATACTTCTATGGTTATTTTGTGTCAGTATTTCCTTGTATGCCTAAATGTGAAATTTGAATTGTGTCCAGGAATTAGCCAACATAAAGTAGGCGTCACTAATCTCCGATGATGGATTCATAGTTAGCCCCAGCCTTTCTAAAGAAATTCTGGGATTATTATTATTAGAACAATTACATTATCGTCATCATCATCATCATCATCATCATCATCATCAGCAGCAGCAGCAGCAGCAGCATTATTCCCGGATATTGCTCTTCAATTTTCCTCATCATATCCATTATCTTCGTATAGTAATCCTCACCATCCTCATATAAACATCCTTACCACCCCTGTACAATCATCCTCATCATTTTCGTGTAATCATTCTCGCCATCCTCGTATAATTATCTACACCATTTCCCTATAATCATACTCAGCACCTTCGTATAATCACCCTTAACAACCTCGCATAATCATCCTTACCATCTTCGTATACTCATCCTACCACCTTCGTATAATCATCCGCACCACCTCTCTATAATAATCATCACCACCTTCGTATAATAATATCTCAACACCTTCGTATAATCATCTCCACCACCTTCGTATAATCATCCCCACCGCCTTCGTATAGGCCTAATCATCCCACCACCTTCGTATAATCATTCACACCACATTCGTATAATCATCCCACCATCTTCGTATAATCATTTCACTATCTTCGTATAATCATCACCATCTTCGTATAATCATCCTCATCACCTTCGTATAATTATCATCACTATCTCCGTATAATCATCCCAACACCTTCGTATAATCATCCCACCATCTTCGTATAACCATCTTCACTACCTTCGTATATTCATCACTTCTTCGTATAATCCTCATCATCTTCGTATAATCATCCTCACCACCTTCGTATAATTATCATCATCACTATCTCCGTATATCATCCCACCATCTTCGTATAATCATCTTCACTATCTTCGTATAATCATCGCCATCTTCGTATAATCATCGCCATCTTCGTATAATCCTCACCATCTTCGTATAATCATCCTCACCACCTTCGTATAATTATCATCACCATCTTCGTATAATCATCCCACCACCTTCGTATAATCATCCCACCACCCTCGTATAATCATCCTCACCACCTTCGTATAATCATCCCCACCACCTTCGTATAATCATCCCACCACCTTCCCATAATCATTGTGCTCATCTTCCTGTAATCATCCTCATTTTCACATCATCAATGAAAACAAAATGGAAGTAGAGGAACTGGTGAAGGGAGGGATGATGGTGATGGTGATGATGATGATGATGATGATGATGATGATGATGATGATGATAGGAAGAGAAAGGATATGGACAGTTGAAAAATGGCATAGTGTAAAAACGTTTATACAAGAGAAACTGAGGATAGAAAATATAGGTAATAGCGAGAAGGCGAAAAATAAGAAGAGGAGAAAGAAAAATTAAAAAAGGATAGGCCTATGAAGCTCGGAATGACGACGAAGAAGATCATAGTAAGAAAAGGAGTATAAGAGTAAGAAGGAAAGAAAAGAGTAGAAAAGGAAGGTGATGATTGTGAGATGAGGAGAGGAATGAAATTATATGAAGATTGTGAGGATTAATGCTCAAAACTCCTTTATAGGATTTCCTCTTCCCCTCACAATCATGACTTTGTTTCTTTCCCTATCCTTTATCTTCCTTATTCACCATCCTCTTCTTCTTCTTCTTCTTCTTCTTCTTATCATTGTCAACGTTAATTCTTGCAAGACGTAGACATTATAAAATATTATCCATTATCACTAAATTCAGGGACCGTACTTTCAGACTCCAACGCTGGCTTTCCCATCTCACCGACGCAATTAAATACAGGGACAGTCCACAGACATGTAAGACATCGCGTACCTCTGCCGATGACTGCGTGCAAACGGGGTAACTTAACTTTTTACGTGTGCTGTGTTCGCAACAGCTGGACGCGTCAACGCCCTGTTGTCCTAGGGGGCAGTTCCCGTTAAAATTGATAAACCTGGGAGCAGGTGGGCACTGGTCAAGGAACGTACAGAATGACCCACCTCGGAGTTGAATGAGCAACACCAAGACACTGTCAAACCGCTCCGTCATCGGAAATTATAATACGTTGAACACATATGAAAAATGTTTAACTCGTAGAAAAAGACATTTATTTATTTAGCAACTAGACAGCGCGAGAAGATAAAGTACGAAGAGGAAAATCATGGAATATAATGGAGGAAAAAAAATGAAATAGTAAAAAACTGCCTATTACCAGCTCTAGCCTAAATACTGTGTAATAAAATTTATGGGCATACACATGACTTTTGTGCGAAATCGTGCGTATTTGCTTGGTTTCCGCACAAAACCAATCCGCGGAAAGTCTAAAATTTCACATTCAGTATTCACAACCTAACACACATAACAATTTCCCTCTTCTTACCGCTTAAATGACATATTGATTTTACTGCTTTAGGCTTTTAACATATTATTTTTAGAGACGTTCAATATAGTAATAATTATAAATTGGAAACTTACTACTACAATTTCACCTAAATTGCACTGTTAATTATTGTTTTTAAATATTTGCAAAAATTAAGTAAACTCTACAACTTCACTAAAGTTACTGCATTCGTGATGCAAGTAACATTAAGGAAGCCGTGAAAAAATCAACAAGACTCATCATAGACTGGGGGAAAAAAAAAGACAGACGTATATCACGGCCTGCTGGAGTATAGCAAAAACAGAAAACATTTTAAAGCAACAATGTTGAAGATAGATATTTTTGTTTTGCAAATTTACCGTCATTGAACAGAAACCAAGATGGAGATTTCATTGCAAGTAATTAGAAATTCCTCTTTCAGGTATATAATAAACGATCTTCGCACAAAATAATGTACGATACACGAGCGGTATGTTTTCTTTCAATTCTCGGAAATTAAAAAAGCTCAACTACGTTTCGCTTTTTCAAACTTTTCCTCGAACATGAAAACTCCAACATATCGCTCTTGTAACGCATATTACTATTAAGACTTTCAAAATTTCATCCAAAATTTGTAAAATTTAAACTACAAAAAAACAGGCCTACAATGATGTAATCTGTACAAAATTTGGTGCCATTAGGGCTAATAGTTTCGAAATTACTTACTTACAAATGGCTTTTAAGTAATCCGAAGGTTCATTGCCGCCCTCACATAAGCCCACCATCGCTCCCGATTAAGCCCTTATTGTAGGGATTCGTAACAAGCTGTTATTTTACGGTGACGGGTTGTTAGCCCTTCGCCCAACCCCCAAGCTGGAGGACCACCCCTTATCGGCTGTCCACGACTGCTTATTCAATATATTCGCAGCTACCCTCCATATCTGGAGGCAGTTTCCTCTATCCACAACCTGAGGACGCGCCATGCCGTGGTGATAGGGACCCACAATACATGGAGTTTCGAAATTATTTTTTTTTAATATATTTTACATTGACGTCAATAAAAAGGCTCCTTGCGTCAAAGTTTTCAAAAATTTTTGTTCATATTTGCTTGAAAATAGTCGTGAGAATAAAAATGAATTGGGTTTTTGAGCTCAGTCTAAATAGAGTGTCTCAATGTATTTTTAAATTTCATAAATATACAATTACAGCATATTTTAATCTAAGTGAAATATGAATAGACTATGCACCGAAGAAACCCAATAATAATATTGCATACGAATTAAATTATTTATCTTAATTTTTCAACATTATTTCATCTTAGCGTCCTCTTAGGACATCAATCTGAACTCGAAGTTTGGACTCTTTGAAAATAAGTCGTCAATTATCCTAATGAGCAAAGGTTGGACTTCAGTACAGTGAAGTAAAGTATGATAGGAACTGTAAGGTAAAGAAATGTTGAAAGAAAGGTCAGCTAAGCTATATGGAAATGTAAGACGAATTATTGAAATGTAAGATGATGTAAAATAAAGTAAAATAAAGAAATGTGAGATGAACGGAAATACAATTTAAAATCAAACAAGGTAGGTAATAGTTATTTACGTTATGAGTATCCTAACGTTTCATATTACAATACGACATTGGAAAGAGGCCTCGTATTATAATATGAAGTTACGATAAGTATATCGTATAACGTTTTATCCACTTTGATAAAAAATAATTTTAATAAAAGTAATTGTATTATTATTACTTTTGAACATGTCTTTTGTGGAGAGATGATTGTATTATTATTAGTTTCTTCCTGCGAGAGGCGATTCGTTTGTGTTTGTTTTATTAGTTTTGTATTGTATTGTATTGTATTGTATTGTATTGTATTTATTAACATTTCATGGTATTCATACATTGCTTACAGCTTGAATATGGAAGAAGTGAAAAAACTTAATACTATTATAAAATCTTAATTTATAGTCACAGTCTAAATGAAATATACGTATACAGACGAGATTTAGAATATAGTCCACTAGTACAATACAAAGTTTTAGTATCAATTTCACGAAGTGTTATTGAATGTCATGAATTAACCTACAGAATAGAAGGCGTGAGAAATTAGGTACTTCTTTAATTTGGTCCTAAATAATTTTATGTTTTGAGTTTCATTTTTTATATCGATAGGGAGGCTATTAAAAAAAATTACTGCCATATAACGCATTCCTTTTTTATAGCTCGATAGACTTGCCGATGGAGTATGAAAGTCATATTTTGACGTGTATTTATGCTATGAATTGTTGAATTAGTTGCAAAGTTTTCACGATTACGTACGAGGAAGATTATTAATGAAAAGATATACTGACAAGCCATGGGCATTATTTGTGGTTTTTTTTAAATAGTCCTACACGATTCCCTAGATTTGGCACCTACTATTATTCTAATTACTCTTTTTTGTAATATAAATATACTGTTACTATCTGTGGAATTTCCCCAGAATATTATTCCAAAACTCATTACCGAGTGGAAGTATGCAAAGTATATTGTTTTTAAGGTACTGATATTTACTATCTTTTGCATAGCTCTAATAGCAAAACAAGCTGAATTTAGTTTGGGGGTAATTTCTTTAATATGATTTTTCTAATTTAACACATTATCGATTTTTAAGCCAAGAAATTTGGTTGTTGTTGTTTCTAATAGGGATCTATTGTTAATTATTACGCTAGAAATTTGCGGTGTTCAATTTTGACAGGATTAAATTGAATTATGTTAGTTTTGTTACAATTTAATACTAATTTATTGACTGAGAACCAGTAACATATTTTGAAGAGAATTTCCTCTGTTGAACATGATAGGCTTTTGTTTTTAACGTTAGAACAGCAGTACGAGGCTACTAGGAGAAATAAACATTGTTAAAATGATTTTAAAATTTAACATACAAAGACAATATAGTTATTACAGTATTAAAACACACATTGAAAATCATGTTTGAACCATACATGTTTCAGGATGTGCGGTCCTATCGTCAGTGGTCATCTGTAAGGAGAATAATCTCTTGATATAATGTTACTAAAAATTACAGTGTTGAAATTGCAGTTTAATGTGTTTAAAATTGAAAACGGACATAGCATAGAATGAATACTTACGACTTACGGCTGGTGTTCGCCGAGATGCGACGCCGGTGTGGTTAGGTGACTGAATGCGGCGTGTGTTATGACTACACTGGTCAAATTGAAAGGCAATACACAGATCAAGGAGAATGTTACTGCTAATTGGAGCTTTATCATTTAAATTATTTTATATGTAATTTTGTCTTTATAAATCTCTATGGATTCTATGGTTTGACTTTTACTTGTACATGCAGGATAGTCATATCTGATTCTATATTCGTAAATAAATGTTGGTTGTTATAAATATGTTCGTTGAACGCTGATTGAACCCTAAGATGACCACTGGCGATAGAACCGCACGTCCTGAAACATGTATGGTTCAAACATGATTTTCAATGTGTGTTTTAATACTGTAATAATTAGGGCTAGGATTTTGATGACTTATAAAAAAGAAAAAAAAATGTTCTAAAAACAATGCATTTATGACCTAAAAATCTTTCAAAAATGCCTTTAAAAATGCCCTAAAAATTGGTCTTACGCAATTAGCTTAGTAGGAAAAGAGGTTTTGTACTACTTAATATTTAGACTAGTAATTAAATTAAATTCGTTTATTTAAGTTTACATAACTTTTTATAAGTAGTACACTTTAATTAATTATTTTACCTGATGTAGTTTCCATGTAGTCCACCACAAGGCCACTCTTATCCGGAATTGGCAGGTATAAAGGAGTCTATATTGAAGGGGTGGTTGGACTGATCCATTACTTGGGCAATATTTGTGTAGAAAAACGATTAAAATATTATACAAAATAATGGGTATTAATGGACAAAATATGTAGAGAAAATATCGGATATAAACATTATTTTACATTAATAATGGGGATTTATGGCCAAAATTAAATGAAAATGCCTCAAAAATTACCGAATAAAACAAAAGATGCTCTTATGAGTTGAAACAGGCAAAAAATGCAAAAAAAATGTCCTAACAAATATGGCTTAAACATTCAGTTTATCACATAACATAGAAATACTAAAGCAGCTATGTTTCTGGCTTACTAGAAAAAAAGATGTAATTTCATCAAAAATCCTAGCTCTAGGCCTAGTAACAATTATGTTGTCTTTGTATGTTAAATTTTTAATGAACTGAATGAAAACCCTGTCGAATTAAGACTAGGTTTTAACATGTCTGTTACAAGCATGTCCAACGTTGTTGTTAAAATGAATTCAAACGAGGATTTAGATATTGAAAATGCTGCAAATTCTGAAATTGAATGTTCAGTACCATCAAAATCCCGAGTAAGATACGAAGTGGAATATAACTGCAGGAATTAATATAACAAATTGTGAACATATAGTTGTTAATGTTTATAATGCATAAAATTAATTCCATTTTATTTTATTTTATGTGTGGTTCACATTACGCAACCAGTTAGGTAATAGAAGTATCATTACTAGGGCTAGGATTTTGATGAAATTGCATCTTTTTTCTAGTAAGCCAGAAACATAGCTGCTTTAGTATTTATATGTTATGTGATAAATTGAGTGTTTTAAGACATATTTGTTAGGGCATTTTTTGCATTTTTGACCTCTTACAACTCATAAGAGCATTTTTTTGTTTTATTCTGTCATTTTTGGGGTATTTTCATTTAATTCTGGCCATAAATCCCCATTATTAATGTAAAATATTATTTATTTCCTTTGATATTTTCTCTACATATTTTTTCCCAATTAATACCCATTATTTTGTATATTATTTTAATCGTTTTTCTACACAAATATTGCCATTTTAACGTAGTACACCCCCATGTAATGGATCAGTCCAACCACTCCTTCAATATAGACTCCTCTATACCTGCTACTTCCGGATAGTAGCCTTGTGATGGACTACATGGAACTACATCGGGTAAAATAATTAATTAAAGTTTACTACTTAGAAAAATTATGTAAAATTAAATAAACTTCAATGTTGGCACTAGAATTTAATTACTATTCTAAATATTAATATTCCTATTAAGCCAATTATGTAAGATCAATTTTTAGGGCATTTTTAAGAGAATTTTTTTAAAGATTTTTAGATCATAAATGCATTGATTTAGGACATTTTTTTCATGATTTATAGGTAATCAAAATCCTACCCCTAATCATTACCGTACTTAACTAGTTACGTAATAGAATTGTCATTACCTATTTGCGTAAAGAATATGTTTACAACATTTTTATTAGTGATCTAAAGTTCACATTACATAATCAAAGTGGATAAACAAATTAAAGTCGGATAAAAAAATTGCGTGAAGTAAGGTAAGGCAGCCGATAATAAAATCATATCAAGCAAGTAAAGATAAATTAAGAGTAAACAAATGTATGATAATATAGGCCTAAGTAATTTCAAACAGGTGAACTACAATAAAACTGTACTGCAACACAAAATCCGATAAGTTACGAAATGTAAAGTAAATTAAGTAATGTAAGGTGAGTTAGAGAGATGTAAAGTAAGGTAAGTAGTGTAAAAGTCTAGTACATACAGTCACGAAGCTCAATACGTAAGGAATATGCATCCGTTGAGAGCTGAACTTGCTAGTTGCTAGCCACTAGGATCGCTACTATCGCCTCATCACAGACCCCTTCCCTAGCAGACGACAAAATGTATTACGTATACTTTCGTTAGCGTGTTATTTTGGAAAAACTAACACCTTCCATTATTGAAATATTAAATACATAAAGTTTATTTATTATTTTCATGAAGTACATAGTATGTTTTATAAACTCACCTTGCTGGATTTTTCGGAAGAAGGATAATTCTCGGTTCTTTTCCTTACAATTTATAGCACTACAAACGTCTCCTCCTTGTCCCATATTATTATTCCAATTATTGTATTTTAGTCATTAACATATTTATTACAACCGATAACGAACATTTCACAGTTTACACAACTTTTCCTTTCTTCACAACAATGCGAAATACGTCACAGTCTATTGTTCCTAATACTCCTAGTCGCTAGTCGCTTGGAGCGCTGTATCGTGAGAAATGCAAAAAATCACCTCAAGCTTCATGACTGTATGTATTAGACCAGGGCTGGGCACATTACGTGATTCTGAGAAATGAGCGCTGTGTGCTTTAAAGAGCGGTTCTTGCGAGCGTGGTGACGTATGCATACTGTACGTCATTCCGTGTCGGTACAGTGGTGACTCTGCGAACTTTGAAGACGGAGCTTCCGCTCATACATTAAAGCGGCTGATGAACATGATAATGATGATGATAAGTACTGTATCACAGAATATTCCGAAATGATATTAGTAATGCAGTATTTTTGTTTAATATAACCTAACTGATTAATAAGTTCAATATCCAACGGCATTATTCTTTACAACATGCTACTGAATATGACAAATATGTTGATAATGAACGCCATAAATTAATGCAACTTAAAGAAAATGTTTCTCACGTACTTTATATCAGAGTATCTATTTGATATTTATATTGCATTATAAGTTATTATACATTTAGTAATATATAATTTTAAATTATACAAGTATTATGTTATATCACAATATATTACAGTTTATGATATATCATATCATGTCATGTCATCGTATCGTATCGTATCGTATCGTATCGTATCGTATCGTATCGTATCGTATCGTATCGTATCGTATCGTATTATATTATATTATATTATATTATATTATATTATATTATATTATATTATATTATATTATATTATATTATATATTAACAGGATGATAATAATGCACTTAGTGAATCGGCTATAAGAATTAGCTACAAAATTTGCCACGAAATTGCAAGGGAATTGAAAACATTCAACGAAGGTGAATTCATCAAGCGATGTTTAATTATATTGGCAGATGAACTCTGTCCACAGCAAGTAGGGGAAGTGGAACCCATAAGCCTGTCTCGTAGAACCGTGGCGAGGAGATTTCAGTAGGCTATATGCGTATGGGTTATTTAATAAGCCTAATGATTTGTGTGTGCATAGAGCGAAGTTTATTCCATTAAATTAATAAGAGTGTTATATAAAGTTTGTACTGTACAATAAATTGATGTAATATCCTTATAAACTATTATGTACTGACAGACTGAATGATAGAACAACCGTGGCTCTTGTTATATTAATGCAGGGAAGGTAGCTGTAATGCGAGTCCGCCACTGCGTGAGCGTTCTGCTCTGGCTTGGAATTGAAGTGCCTTGCGGAGCGAGAGCAGCTCTGGCCGGCTATATGGAGCCGCTCTCAAGCCGGCCCTGTATTAGACTGTGGTGTAAGGTGAGCTGGGAGATGTAAAGTAAAGTAAGCATATGTAAGGTGAGCAAGAGAGATGAGTTAGAGAGATGTAAAGTAAAGTAACGTAAATAATGTAAGGTGAGTTACAGATAATTATCTAAAATAAGGTAAGGTAAGTAATGTAAAGGTCCCGCGCCGTGGTCTAAGGCATCCTGTCTAGGACTCGCGTTACGAAATACGCTCTGGCTCGAGTCCTCATGGGAGAAGAAATTTTCTCATGAAATTTCGGCAGTGTATGGGACCGGTGCCCACCCAGCATCGTGAGGCACTTGGGGAGCTACGATAGGTAGCGAAATCCGGTTGCGAATACCAGCTATAACGGCTGGGAGGATCATCGTGCTAAGCATACGATACCTTCTTTCTGGTTGGATGATCGTCCATCTCTGCTTTGACATGTGGGCGTGAGGCCAGCAATCGGCTGGTCGGTCTAGGCCCTTCACGGGCTGTAGCGCCACGGATCATTATTATTATTATTATTATTATTATTATTATTATTATTATTATTATTATTATTATTATTATTATTATATTGTAAGTAATGTAAAGTGATTTAGAGAGATGTAAAGTAAAGCAAGTAGTGTAGGGTGAGTCAGGGAGATGTGAAATAAGGTAAGTAATGTAAGGTGAGTTAGGGAGATGTAAAGTAAGGTAAGTAGTGTAGGGCGAGTTAGGGAGATGTGAAGTAAGGTAAGTAATGTAAGGTAAGTTAGAGAGATGTAAAGTGAGGTAAGTAATGTAAGGTGAGTTAGAGAGATGTAAAGTGAGATAAGTAATGCAAGGTAAGTTAGAGAGATGTAAAGTGAGGTAAGTACTGTAAGGTGAGTTAGATGTAAAGTGAGATAAGTAATATAAGGTGAGTTAGAGAGATGTAAAGTGAGGTAAATAATGTGAGTTAGAGAGATGTAAAGTGAGATAAGTAATGTAAGGTGAGTTAGAGAGATGTAAAGTGAGACAAGTAGAGAGATGTAAGGTGAGTTAGAGAGCTGTAAAGTGAGGTAAGTAATGTAATATGAGTTAAATGTAAAGTAAAGTAAGGCGAGTGAGGGAGATTTAAAGTAAAGTAAACTAAATTTTCATCGCCACGCGAGATCCCAAGACACGAGGGCTGTTCAGTTCCAAACTTTAAGATATGGGCCGAGTAAATTACTTTTAGCGTAGGTTCCGAAATCATTACGCTTTTAATATGGCTGTCTTACAGCCGAGGAAGGCCATGATGAAGTGGAAGGTGTGAATTTGTTCTATTGAGTAGGTCTACATATAAAAATATGCGTGCTTTGCTCCGGAAATAAACAATAAAGGCGACCTTGTCTGACGATGACAATAGCGATGATGGCCTTCTGCATTAGTCATCTGCATTTAAATTACCTGTCACCTTATCTTTTTGTTGAATTCATTAACACGTACGTTACAAGGATATCTAATTATATTATAGTTACGCACAGTCTGTCCCATTTCATCGAACGTACCATTCCACGTTTGATTATGACGGATGAGGTATACGACCTACTTTACACAGCAAAGCATTTCAGAACCCTGTAAGTAAACACGGCTTGCAAAAGCACAATATTATAAAAGAGTAACTGGAAACTAACACCAGTAATGATATCAGTAACACTATTATTAATATTATGGTAAATCTCTATAAGTACTTGTTCTGTCCTTTCGAAAAAAAATTCCAAAAAACCCTGATTTTTTCCCCAAAAATCAAAACACTTCGAAAAAAGGAGCGGAAAGCGCTAAAATTTCGAAAAAAGTTCAAGGAAAAAAATGTGAAACTCCCAATTTTCGCAAGCAACTTAAAAATACAAAAAAATTCACAAAAACAAAAAAGAAATTTTAACGCTTTCCACTCATTTTTGAAATGTTTTAATTTTATGGCATTTTTTTTTTTTGTCGAAAGGGCAGAACCAGTACTTACAGACATTTACCCAGATTTCCAATCTACCTTCAAACTTGAGCAACAATTCCGTAGCACTATACTGCAATCCACACAAACCAACATCATGAAACGTATAAGTACACGCTCCTTCATACTGTCCTCCTTCCATCGCCAGAACAATGTCAAAGTGACAGAAACAAAAGGAAAACAAGGAATATCGAACTGATGTTACGTCATCAAATATCGACTTATACACGTCTAGCTCGCGATAGAATCTTGTGCGGACTTGTTAATAAAAACCTGAACTAACCAAACCTAACCTTCGTATATTCAAGATGTGTAACCAAAGCACGAAGGAAACTGCTTGATTTGATCTGGAATGTACACGCGAAAATAAATTCATATAATAAATGAGCCATTCAGAGCAGAAGTGGTGGAAGTCAAAATTGGGTAATGAGATTTAACGTAAAAATTCTGTAAAATACAGCACAAAGTAGTAATTAATATGCCCTTTATGCTACTCACTGACTACTAATAGTTTAAATAAATTGAATATTAATTACTACTTTGCGCTGTATTTTACAGAATGTTTACTTTAACCCTAGATCATATACGTAACAGATAACTCATCGCTATGTTAAAATCGGCAGCACTTTGAAGAGAACAACCGCCGGGATCGCCACCCGTCCGCCGTAAACGAACACGAGATGGCAGTACAGTCGCTAATGCAATTCAAATAGGAATTATGACGTGACTCCTTATGTAGCAACTAGATGGCAGCGTAGTAAACCTGACAAAAGTTGTTAACGTCAAAGCCTATAAGGCCGACCTATCTGTTACATATATGATCTAGGCTTTAACCTTCATTACCCATTTTTTACTTACACTGCTTCTGCTCTCAACGGCTCAAATATCACGCCACCCCGTCACTTCATGACAGGTCAGCGCATGCGCATAGCGAAACGGTTCTCTTATAAACATAAACAACAAAACGACTCACTACCACTTCCAATAGGCCGATATCCAAGTACGTAAATGTAGTAAATCTAAACTACGATTCTTTTCCGCTCACTTTTTCTGTTTCCACATTAGAAATAATAATCACAGACTTTTAAAACATTAAATTCATAAAATACCAAAACCAGTGCTTATAGATAATTACCGTATAAATATCTTTATGCCTGATGCTGTTTCATAAAGTGAAACGCAAATTTTATCTCTACATCACGAATATTGTCCGACGCTGGAACTTCCAACTTTAGTTGGATTAGGTTAGGTTAGTTTCGATCATAATTGTCAAGTCGTAAAAGTATTTGGTAATTTCATAGAAACGGTGTCCTAAATTCCAGCTGTTGGTTTTGTATGGGACGAGACTTCGTAACCCATGTCGGTCAATGTAGAGTATCCACCGGCCACTGAACGAATATTGTACACTTTTGTCACTGCCGATGTGGCGCTATAAACCAATTTTCAATACTTTTATCACAACACATTTAAAATCTTACTGTACCATATGTAGAGAATTATTACTATATTAACACATTTAGTATATCACGAAACATGTAAAATGTAATTATTATGAAAGTCACCATTGCTTCTTCTTCAAATTAGTAGTATTAGTACGATCCACTTCCACTAGATGGAAACCGACACGATTGGCAGAGCCGACAATAGGCCTACATGAAAACGAAAAGATACTAAGTGTGAGGAATGTTACTACAGGTGCGTAGTATTGTGAGACAGGTTAGGTTAGGTTTGATTAGGTGTGTAGTATTCTGATAAAGGTTAGGTAAGGTTTGATTAGGTGTATATATTATTACTATATTGGCAACATTGAAACCCACTGTTACATTAAAGACATATGGCGGTATTCTTCGTTCACGCATGACGATTTTCGTATATAAGTAAGGTACGTAGGCCTATTTACAGTGGGCCGGGTAGCCTTACAGCTCTCCCAGTGAGCACATCAATTATCTACTACTCAATACTACCTAATAGAGTAATGTATTAGCCATATCCCAATCTAATTCAGAACATAAATTTTTGAGGAGCCCCTCCCCCCCCCCACACTCTCCGCTTATACCCTGTCGGTCTCAAACTCCCACTGGCGCTTAATAAAAATAAAAAACAGCATTAAAACCAATTAAATACACAAAGACAACAAGTAGTACTTTCCAGTGAGGTTAAGTTGGCGAAAAAAAGACATGTAAAAGGTAGGCCTCTATCTAATTTCATAAATTTGTATTACCTTGCATATTTCTATATAGGCCTACGCCTTATTATCGGTAATAATATTTTGAAAATTAATTTAAGGCCGCATTTTTGTAATATTTAGCATAGATCGTAGCATTTTAAGCATGATATCATTAAGATATGCGTCATGGTTTGCCTTTGTGTCCAGTACACCGATTTTATGAAATTACTAAATATTTTTAGGGTATTTCCATTAACTTCGGTTCGGTTAGGTTAGGGTAGGGTACTTAGGTTGGGTTGAGCTAGGTTAGGTTAGGTTAGGTTAGGTTAGGTTCGGTTCGCTCATAATTAGGGCTAGGATTTTGATGAAATTGCATCTTTTTTCTAGTAAGCCAGAAACATTGTTGCTTTAGAATGTATATGTTATGTGATAAACTGAGTGTTTTGAGACATATTTGTTAGGGAATTTTTTTTTTGCATTTTTTGCCTGTTTCAAGTCATAAGAGCATCTTTTGTTTTATTCGGTCATATTTAAGCATTTTCATTTAATTTTGGCCATAAATTCCCATTATTAATGTAAAATAATGTTTATTTCCTTTGATATTTTCTTTACATATTTTGTCCATTAATAACCATTATTTTGTATAATATTTTAATGGTTTTTCTACACAAATATTGTAATTTTAATGTAGTACACCCCATGTAATGGATCAGTCCAACCACCCCTTCAATATAGACTCCTCTATACTTGCTAATTCCGGATAAGAGTCGCCTTGTGGCAGACTACATGGAAACTAAAAGTAAAGTAAATCCATGGCGCTACAGCCCATGAAGGGCCAAGACCGACCAGCTGACTGCTGACCTCACGTCCACATGCCGAAGCAGAAGTGAACGATCATGCATGGAAACTACATCAGGTAATAATTAATTAAAGTGTACTACTTAGAAAAAATTATGTAAAATTTAATTTAATTACTAGTCTAAATATTTAGTACAAAACCTTTTTTCCTACTAAGCCAATTATGTAAGATCAATTTTATGGCATTTTAAGGGCATTTTTTTTTTTAAGATTTTTAGGTCATAAATGCATTGTTTTTAGGACTTTTTTTCATGATTTATCATCAAAATCCTAGCTCTACTCATAATTATTACGTCGTAAAATATTTTTCGATATTAGCATTCATTTCGAAGTGTTCTACTTCTTTATGTCACGTGTTAAATACCGGTAATCACTTTTAGGTTAGCTAAACCGATCAATTCTTTGCAATTTGTATCTATTTTCGGTAATTTGCTAGGAGACGTCGTTGCATATAGACCACTTTTACACTAAACCTAACCTTAGTGTATACAACATATACTAAAACACTAACCTAACGTAACCTGTCACAGATTAAGGAAAAGGTTAGGTTAGGTTTGGTGAGGTTACGTTAGTTTAGGGCAGGGGTCGTCAGCACAGAGCACGCTGGGGCTAGCTTCTCTTACCCGCGGAAAACGCTGTGCACTGTAGTGCTCTCGTAGCTGCTAGCGGGTATGCTCTCTATCTCTCCCTGTTACACGACAGTGCACACGGGACGGCACCGCGTACCCATTGCACATTTCAGCGAGTGCTGACGACCACTGGTTTAGGGTTTTAGTATATCTTGCAAAAACAAATTTTAGGTTTAGTGTAAAAGTGGTCTATATGCAACGACGTCTTCTAGCAAATTACCCTATTTTTCTAATATGTTTTCAAGTCAACTAACGTCCTATATGAATTCTTCACATTCGAATCCATGTATCTGACTTCTGAAAATGAAATTATTGTCCCACTTTTTTCGTCAAAAATGTCTTCAGAGTCGCGAGAGAGAACTCTCCATTGCCTTAGAATGTTGTTTTAAAATTACTTAATTGAATACATAAATCAATAAAAGAGTAAATTCTGAATGACAGAAAGGTCACTGACATTTCTACATTCAGTTTATGCTTTTTAGTTTTAAATGTTCGACAAAGTCACCTTTCCACTGCGAGTTACGGAGAGGAAATTCCTGGAATCATTATAAATAAGCCTACATGACCATGAGGCAAAACAAAACACAGCCTAGACATAACCAAGAACATAACCTAGGCTAGGCAAATCAGGCTCTTAAATTATAGAAACATGCACATTTTACACTTCAATGCGTAACATAGGCTATTTTCTCAAATAATATACCTTTTTTTTAAGAAATATAGTTTTAATTTTTTCCGTTTCCATTTTGTGATCTATCATAATGCCTCACCTGTAACTGCGTAACACATTCCACTTCCATTGCCGTTCGTAAGGATTTAAACACTGGATCGGCATTCTTCCTGTAGTTCTTCGTTGAAAGTATATTTTATTTTGAACGTTGCAATCTAAAATTCATTAGTCTGTCAATTAGAACTACATAGCCGATAACATCACAGTAACTTAAATACTGGCAGCCATAATCACATGTTGTAGGCGAATTGTAGTTGTATGAGTTCTAGAAAAGGCAATAGCCAAGCAACATTATTCCCAATCACAGACTTTTGTAGTCAATTGCTAGATGGCGCTAGTGTACTATTGCGAACTCGACTGCAGGGAGATCGTGATTACAGAGCGTAGAATACCACATATTTATAAATTTTAAAATTGAAGATAAAAAAAATAACTGGAAAACCGGAACATGTACCGGCCGTTTCCCGGTTTTGATTGAGCGTAGTTTATTGTGTTCTTAGAATAATTTTTTTCGGTACTTGATACACCTTGGACGGCCGGGTAGCTCAGTTGGTAGAGCAGCTGGCTACGGACTGGAAGGTCCGGGGTTCGATCCCAGGTGGTGACAGGGTTTTTTCTCATTGCCAAACTTTCAGAACGGCCCCGAGGTTCACTCAGCCTCCTATAAAATTGAGTACCGGGTCTTTCCCGGGGGTAAAAGGCGGTCAGAGCGTGGTGCCGACCACACCACCTCATTCTAGTGCCGAGGTCATGGAAAGCATGGGGCTCTACCTACCTACATGCCCCCCAAGTGCCTTCATGGCATGTTACGGGGATACCTTTACCTTACTTGATACACCTTACGTGCCAAGAATTCAAAGACTGAAGGACACAAATTTAGAAAGAGAAAAATATAAACATAACAATATCACAGTCTACTATATACAGTCACGAAGCTTGAGTTTTGAGGGTGCTAGAAACAACAGACTGTGACGGTACTATATACAGTCACGAAGCTTGAGTTTTGAGGGTGCTAGAAACAATAGACTGTGACGGTACTACTTTGCATTGCCTGTAATGAGGCGATATTAGCGATCCTAGTGGTGAGCAACTATCTGTTTGCATATTTACTACGTATTGAGCTTCGCGACTGTATATACTAGACTGTGGTACTATTTTGCATTGCCTGTAATGAGGCGATATTAGCGATCCTAGTGGTGAGCAACTATCTGTTTGCATATTTACTACGTATTGAGCTTCGCGACTGTACATACTAGACTGTGACAATATTGTTTTTCTTGTTCAGGAATTCATTCCAATATTAAGTTTTTAATTTAATAAAACACTTATAAACTATTTATTTATATGTTTATACAGTTGACAATATGAATGAAACATGATTTCATATACTTTGTCTCAATTAATGTGTGAATCTATAAAATTTTCTGCAAAAAGTGTATTTGCAAATGTTTTTTTTTCTTACACGAAACCATATAAAAGAGAACACTGAAGCTTTTTACCAAAGTTGGTAGATATATGAGGTCCAATATAAACTATGTCAGATAATTTTATTATATGAGAAACGTGAGAGAGTTTTTTTCTCTGAAAAATTAATATTTTTAGACTTGTCCGGTTTTTGCTATCAACCCTTTAATTATTTCCATTATTCTCTATCGTTGCAATAGTCTGATATTGACCGAATCATGAACAAATAGCCACCGGCGTAGCTCAGTCGGCTAAGGCGATTGCCTTCTGATCCGGAGCTGCGCTCGGGCGTAGGTTCGATTCTCGCTTGGGCTGTTTACCTGGTTAGGTTTTTCCGAGGTTTTCCCCATCCGTAGGCCTAAGGCGAATATCAGGTAATCTACGGCGAATGCTCGGCCTCATCTCGTTATCACCAATTTCATCGATGCTAAATAACCAAGTAGTTTATAAATACAGCGTCGTTAAATAACAAAGTAAAAAAGAAATCATGAACAAATTCAGACAATGGTTTTGAGAACACGTTAATGCACAAAAAACAATGCATCAAAGAAGATGCAAAAAGAGTTCCTATAATCGTAAATAGAATTAAGTTACTGGAGTTTTAAAGCAATTAGGATCACATGATCTAACATATTACACTTCACAAATTGCAAATGACATCGGAGTAAATCTCATGTATGAATGCGTAGCCAATACGAAGAATATAATTTTGAAACATGACGCTAAAAAAAAAAAAAAGAAAATTTATGTCCTACATCTCAGGTCGATGGACGGTACTTCTGATAAAGCTAAACCAGCGTTTAAACAAGACAGTTCATTATGACAGCCGGAAATGAGCAGATAGAGAAAGCATGTGCATTTGGAGCGAGCAGTTCGCATACTGGGAAGTGACACATACATATGACTGTGACCTATCTCAGAATGCTTGCTGATTCAGATGTGAAACTGCTATAAGGAACGAATGAAGCGTCTGTATTATATTCACAACGGCGATGGAATCTTGTGTTCACGGGAATATAGGTCAATTGCGAGATATTTACTGCATAAACACGAGTTTAAGGCCACGATATTTTCAATACTGACTCTCAAAAATAAGTCAACATTTAGTATTTGGGAATATTCAACGACAAAGGCGCACAGTTTCAACGTTGTATAGAAGCTATTGAATTCGAAGCCTGTTTATGTAGTGCTGTTCGTTGCAATGCGATATTCCGTGTTGTCGCATATCCAAGTCCGAAATCGTAAGTAGGATTGCCAGGTATCCCGATTTAGGTGAGATTCTCCCTGATGAAATCCCGATTGAAGCCAGTCGAGATTGGTAAAAATCTCGATTTTATAGATTGGCCTATTAAAGCATACTATTTAAAGAAATTGACCTGCATTTCCAATTCTTGCAGTGCTTTCTCCGATGGGATTCTCCCCGTACACGGCACAAATGTTTCGAGCCGCTTCCGCTGTCTTTACTCTTATATTAAACCAGGTATGCTCATTCTCTGACTCCCGATTACGTTCTGTAATCACAACCTTCGAATGTAGAGCGTGCTGTTCCTCGTTCGAAACTCGACGGATGACTGCGGAAGGCAATTCAAGTACTTAGTAACGTACGAACAGTGCGGGACAATGACAGAGTCAAAACGTTCTGTAAGCAAACCACCATTCCGTACAGTGTGGGAGAAAGATTATTAATTGTTTTGCGTTCGGCAAAGTGTTTACTATGTTGTAAGGTACTGTCAGGAGTACTACTGAGCAACATAAAATGACATTATACGCTCTGCCATCCAGAACATGTCGAAGTAACAGGGAAGCTGTTTTCTGTAATATGTATTCATATACCAACTTTATTATTATTATTATTATTATTATTATTATTATTATTATTATTATTAGTAGTAGTAGTAGTAGTAGTAGTAGTAGTAGTAGCAGTAGTAGTGGTAGTAGTATTATTATTGTTAGGGCTATTACAATTATTATTATTATTATTATTATTATTATTACTATTATTATTACTATTATTATTATTATTATTATTATTATTATTATTATTATTGTGGTGATTTTATTCCAACAGAAATACATGTTATGACAAAATAATTTTTCAGAGGCACTACAGTTTCAAGAATTGAAAGCACTTCATGAAAGGCCAAACATTGAAGAGAGTCGAACGATTCAGAGTCTATGTTTAGGAGCAAGTTATGTAGTAAGTAGGGAATTAGCTAAGGCGCTAAAACCCTTCACGGATGGTGAACTTGTAAAGGGATGTATAGTGCCTGAACAAAATATAGTTAATTATATCTTTGTATACTGGAACAACTCAGATTTGAATTCACAGAACATAGATTTAGTGATTTTAGACGTATGGAGAGTGATATTAATCTTTTTGTCAATCCTTTCATAGTAAATTTAGTACAATCCGTGAGACAGCAGTTCCAGGACGTGTTAATTGATTTACAAAGTAACGTAGAATTCAGAACTAAATGCAGAGAATATGTCTTGACAAGCATAGAAGTATTAAAAAATTAACAAAACGAAATATCCCAAGATGAGCTTATTCTCTGCACTATGTTGGCTACCTTTGCCTCGACATACGTGTGCGAACAATTATTTTAGAGAATGAAGGTTGCTAAATCCAAACATAGATCCCGATTAAGAGATGAGCATCTTTTGAGTCAGCTGCGCATTGAGTAAATTCGTTAGTAATAGATTTCCGATTACTTGCAGAAAAGAATGCACATGTTGAATAGACCGCAATGTATGGTGCAATATGAAAATAAAATTATCTGTGATATAATAATATCATAACTATGTTAAATATAATAAATAATGTAATAACTGAATATTACAGTGTATATTCTTTCCTTTTTCAAATTCAGTTTATTATCCATATTTGTAAGAGTATGAGAGTAATGTCACAGGCGGAGCTGCAATGTAGTTGTGGAGCCCAGTCCGTACACAGTGTGTGTTATGCAGTGCAGCATCATCCGTGTAATCGGCGCTTTTACAATTTTGAGCATACCTGTATTAAACTCAAACAGAAAAATATGTCGAACCATTTTATTCCTCTTGACACTCAATATTCTTTAGTCAATAACTAGCACAAATCCGGAAAATTCAAGGCGTATTTATAAACACAACATTCCAAATAAATGACAAACGACAAACAATCTTTTAACAACGCAGTGTTTCCCCCCCCCCCCTCACTGTTATTTATATTCGCTTTAACATCTTTGGTCATATAGCGAGTTAATCTTTGGTTGAAATCCGAAGGCCTGTGTATTATTGTTGAGACTGGTTCTATTGTTGTGAACTAGATGGCGACTGTATAATTATTACTGATTTGTTATGAATATGATTTCGGTGATGAATGAGGCCGGTGATATTCAGGGTTGTTGTAGCCCGAATTTCCTGGCATTTGCCTTACGGTTGAGGGAAAACCCTGAAAAACCTCAACCAGGAAATTCAACCCGACCGGGAATTGAATCCGGGCCCTCTGTGTAAGAGGCCAACATGCTGACCCCTCCACCACAGAGGTGATTTCAACGCAGTGTTATGATGACGAACAAAAACACTATGAACTTGAGTATAAACTTAATAGATAATTTATTGTATACACTCAAATAACGTATTAAACTTTCAGTTTGAACTAAATGGTTTACGCTTCTCTACAATAGCGATGTCTGTGAGTCAAGCTCGTAAAGTCGGACGAATAACGGCAAATTAAAGGCCCAGCCATTGGTTGGGGAGGGAGGAAGGAAAAAAATCTTTCCGTATGCAGTGGCACCGGAGCAGCGTTGTCAGTATTGGTAAAATTGGTGTGATATATTCTGATCTTAGTACAGGAAATGATATATTCAACCTAACACTTTGCCCTTTGCTGTATGTTTGTGGCAAAGTACCCGTAAATCCGCAGTCACTTTGATATACAAGAAGAAATTACAATATACCAGGATATGTTAGTACAATTATTATTTCCAAAATTGAATACTGATTCTAACAAATACACTTTCCAACAGGATATAGCTTCCTCTTATTTCCACCATGATGTGAGACTCCACCTCAATCGTGTTCTTCCACAGCGCTGGATTGGACGTGCTACAGATGCGGACAACCATCTCCTCCGGTGGCCGCCACGGTCTCCGGATCTAATAGTGTGATTTCTTCTTATGGGGGCATATGAAAGACAGAGTTTACGTATCCCAAATTCCTCGTTCCCTCCGGGATCTCCAGGAACAGATCCCTCGTGCTATGGAGACCATTACACCAAACATGCTCCATCAGGAATGGCAGGAATTTGACTACTGTTTAGATGTGTGTCGGATGACTAGAGGTGCACACATTGAGGGACTCTGAGTGATGAACACCAAACTTCCACAGTTAATCTTCTGATTGAAGTTTGTCGTTAATTTATAAATTAAAAAATACGGAAAATACAATGGTCTGAAACCCCACCATTCTTTTGTGAACACCGTACATTTTACACGAGACTTACAGGACAGTGCATTGTCGTTAATACTTACTGATTATATTTCACCTAAAAGAACATTTTATAAAATACGGTTTCTTTCAGTAGGAGAAAAAAACAAGTAGCCAGTGCTGCTTTTGAAACATTGTTTAATTAAACTTTATTTTAATTTAAAGATTAAATAATTTAGTAATGGACGTTTAGTTCAAAAGATGGACGGTAATAGTAATATGCGTTACAAGAGCGGTATGTTGAAGTTTTCATATTCGAGGAAAAGTTTTAAAAAGCGAAATGTAGTTGAGCTTTTTTAATTTCCGAGAATTGAAAGAAAACATACCACTCGTGTATCGTACATTATTTTGTGCGAAGATCGTTTATTACATACCTGAAAGAGGAATTTCTAATTAGTTGCTATGAAATCTCCATCTTGGTTTCTGTTCAATGACGGCAAATTTGCAAAACAAAAATATCTATCTTCAACATTGTTGCTTTAAAATGTTTTCTGTGTTTACTATACTCCAGCAGGCCGTGATATACGTCTGTCTTTTTTTTCCCCAGTCTATGATGAGTCTGAAATCTTGTTGATTTTTTTACGGCTTCCTTAACGTTACTTGCATCACGAATGCAGTAACTTTAGTGGAGTTGTAGAGTTTACTTAATTTTTGCAAATATTTGAAAACAATAATTAACAGTGCAATTTAGGTGAAATTGCAGTTGTAAGTTTCCAATTTATAATTATTACTATATTGAACGTCTCTAAAAATATGTTTAAAGCCTAAAGCAGTAAAATCAATATGTCACTTAAGCGGTAAGAAGGGGGGAAATTGTTACGTGTGTGAAGTTGGGAATACTGAATGTGAAATTTTAGACTTTCCGCGGATTGGTTTTGTGCGGAAACCAAGCAAATACGCACGATCTCTCACAAAAGGTATTTTATTCATTGGTGGCCACTATTTTAAAATGCAGTTTTAGATTTTTATAAGAGAGCTGAGTTCTTCGTATAGTAGGAGAATTATTTTGTAAAATAACTGACATTCGTAAGGGTTACGCATTTAACTTTATCCTCCAAAATTTGGACCATGCTATAAATTGATCACTATGGGCTTGTAGATTTCTAACTGCTTGTGTTGATTCTAAATACAATATTGAGAATAAGACAGTACGCGAGCATATGAAGCAACGTTCATTTCTTTTGTTGTAAGAATCATCTGTTAAGGCCCTTTTGCACGGGACAAAGAGAGGAGCAATGCAAGTGCATAAGTAACCTGCTTTATATCGTGAACTAGCAAGTGGGGAAGCAAGAGGCGTTCATATTACAAGCAAGTGCAGTTTGAAGTAGAGTCTTAAGTTACCACAATGAACCGAAAAAAAAAAAATGTAAGAGAATAATTATTGCTTCTACAGGTTCACAGATTCTTGAAGAGGAAATTGGGAGAGAAAAGAAGTTATGGGAAACCAGAAATGGTTCGTAAGAAGAAACTGGCTATACATAACTGCCCAGCATTGTTTTAAAAAGAAATACATGCAGAAAATCCGGTTGAATAAGGGCATGTTCTCCTGAACGTTTTGAAACTTTACATGATGTATTAGCCAATGTTGTTTAGTCAACTGTCTGAAGACAGGTCTGGACCCCACGAGTGACACCAACAAGACATCACTCATGAGGCAACTAGGCCAGGAAATAATGGCATAGGATGGCAGTTCCTTTCCCCATCCATTGCATACATCGCTGACTAGTAACATATTACACTAATCAAACTTCAGATACTAACCAATGACATAAAGGAATTAGATATAATGATGAGGGAAGCCACACACTCGAGAATTAAATCAGAAATTGCACTGTCATATTTAGCAAATGGAAATAGTTAAGTCTCCGAAACTTTTCCCGGGCTTCAAAAGCTTCAATATCTAAATCTATTTTTTTTATTTCATTGGGTTATTTTACGACGCTGTATCAACATCTAGGTTATTTAGCGTCTGAATTAAATGAAAGTGATAATGCCGGTGAAATGAGTCCGGGGTCCAGCACCGAAAGTTATCCAGCATCTAAATCTATTCATGAAACCTTATATCTTAAACTGGAAGATCACACAAAGGTACAAGAAATAAGTTTGATTTGTTTATTAAAATTATGTTCATTATAGATGCCATTATATCGTACTACAATCAAGTTTAAGTTAAGATAAGAAGGAAATTATATAATTATGCAATGAAATATATGAGAAAGGTGAATGGCCTGAAGATTTCACGGAGACAGTGTTGCTTCCATATACCAAAGAAAAATAATGCCAAAAAATATTACGAGTTCAGACTATCAGCCTGATATCACACTCGGCGAAGATTCTCCTGCGAATACCGACCGAATCGACGTTCATATTCTAAGACGGAGGGACAGTTGGAAGAAGAGTAGTTTGGCTTCAGAAAGGGAAAAGGTACGACAGATGCAACTGAACTGCTGTTAACAATCGGCGAAAGATTCTCAGGGAAAAATAAATAAGTGTATGTAGTATTTGTAGACCTGGAAAATACATTTGTGCGAGATCGTGCGTATTTGCTTGTTTTCCGCACAGAACCAATACGCGGTAAGTGTGAAATACTACATTCAGTATTCCCAACGTAACACACATAACAATTTCCCTCTTCTTACTGCTTAAGCGCGACATTCATTTTACTGCTTTAGGCTTTTAACATATTATTTTTAGAGACGTTTAACATAGTAATAATTATAAATTGGAAACTTACCACTGCAATTTCACCTAAATTGCAATGTTAATTACTGTTTTTAAATATTTGCAAAAATTAAGTAAATTCTACTACTCCACGAAACTTAATGCATCCCTGATACAAGTAACATTAAGGAAACCGTGAAAAAATCAACGAGATTCCAGATGCGGATGTTATTACTGCAATATGTTATATAAATAATATTGTTAAAATATTAAAATGAAAAATAAATCATTACATAACCTTACCGTTTTAAGTTCGCATTTATAGATTGGGGGGGGGGGGAAGACAGACGTATATCACGGCATGCTGGAATATAGTAAACACAGAAAACATTTTATAGCAACAATGTTGAAGAAAGATATTTTGGTTTTCCGAAGTTGCCGTCATTAAACAGAAACCAACATGGAGATTTCATTGCAACTAATTAGAAATTCATCTTTCAGGTATGTAATAAACGATCTTCGCACAAAATAATGTACGATACACGAGCGGTATGTTTGTTTTCATGTTCTCGGAAATTAAAAAAGCTCAACTACGTTTCGCTTTTTCAATCTTTTCCTCGAACATGAAAACGTCAACATACCGCTCTTGTAAGGCATATTACTATTAACAGAGTGGACTGGAATAAATTTATGTGGATCCTGACAACATAAGCGAGGATTGGAAAGTGAGAGTAGGCTATTCAGTAATCTTAATATGAAACGAGTCAAAGTCAGGAAAGGAGAAGAAATGTCAGAGAGAAGTGAAATAAAGCAGTACGACAGGTTGCCCTTTGTCACATACCCTGCTCAATATCTACTTAGAGAATTTAGTGAAAACTTTTTTTCAGAATATGGGAGAGGTGATAGTAGGAGGAAGAAGAATAAGGTGCATAAGATTTGCTGATGATATGGCGTTAGCAGAAGACGAGATGATACTAAGGGATATTCTAGTGGAGCTAAAGGTTTTTTTAGTAGGTTATTTTACGACGCTTTATCAACATCTTAGGTTATTTAGTTGAATGAGTTGAAGGTGATAATGCCGGTGAAATGAGTCCGGGGTCCAGCACCGAAAGTTACCCAGCATATTGGGTTGAGGGAAAATCCCAGAAAAAACCGGAACCATGTAACTTGCCCCCACCGGGAATCGAACCCGAGCCACCTGGTTTCGCGGCCAGACGCGCCAACCGTTACTCCACAGGTGTGGACTAGTGGAGCTAAATGACAGCTGTGAGCAATATGGGATGAAGAGTTGCAAACAAGACGAAGACCATGGTTGTCGGAAGGAAAATAAAAAATGTAAATTTGCGAATTCGATATGTAGCCTAGCAGTAGAACAAGTAGACAGCTTCAAATACTTGAGGTGTACTATAAGCAATAGCATGAGCTGCTGTCAGAAGTCGAAAGGAGGATAGCAATGGCAAAGGAAGTTTTTAATAGGAGAATCTTCCGCGAACCTCTAGAAAAAGAATTAGCCTAAGGAAGAGACTAGTGAACTGCTTTGTGTGGAGTGTGGAATTGTATGGGGCAGAAACACGGACATTACGACGAAGCGAAGAGATGCGAGTAGAAGCATTTGAAATGTGGATATGTAGAAGAATGGAGTGTGTGAAATGGACAGAGAGAACAAGAAATAAAATGTGCTAGAAAGAGTGGGCGAAAAAAAAAAGAATAATGCTGAAACTAATCAAGAACAGAAAAAAGGATTGGTTCGGCCACTGGCTGAGAAGACATTGCCTACTGAAGGAAGCACTGGAAGGACTGGTGAATGGGAGAAAAGCTCGGGGCAAAAGAAGATACCAGATGAAGAGTTTGCGGGAAAAACGATGAATATCACAGTTTTCTTAAGGTTGATGTCATTATCTAATTCAATGGATCACTGCGAAATTTAATGTTGTTCTTATGAAAAATGGTAAAAAGGAGAATTATCACCACGAATACAGTAATCATTTCCTTTATTTTCTATAGAAACAGCATTACAACTTGCAGTTACAGACTCAATTAGATCATTATGTAATCCTTAACAGAAATGTGACATTCATAGTTTTTCCCGCGAACTCTTCAGATGATAACATTAAAATATGTGGATCGTACGACGAGACTATAAGAAAGGCTGAAAATAGGAAAGATTGGAGAATGCTAGCTTTGCAGTGAAAGACCTGCCCTTGGGCAGAAAACTATGAATGAAAAATTATATCTATCCTGCCGGAGGCAAGCTGCCTGAGAAATAGAACTGTTTCTATTCACTTGCCTTGCCTGATTACTTGCCAATTTACTTCCTAATTACTTGCCCCGTGTAAACCGGTCTTTACGAATGTTACACGTGTTACAACTGCTTCCATCTACAGTCGAGGAGCGTAACGAGCAAGTTTGAAATAGCACCGGTAGGGGGAAACTGCTACACATGATACATTTCCCTCTAGTGTCCACTTGCTATAAAAGAAATCTAGCGAGTAGAAGAAGACTACTCATTCTGCTAGTATGTTAATGATGCAAATTGATCTTCTTCAGTGGCCAATACACTTTAAAACGTTTCGTGACGAAAACGCACGCTTTCTCAAATTACCATTTACATTTCTGTTGGAAATTCATTACTTCAATTAGAAAATATAGTTACTATATATATAAAATCACTATCTTTCCGCATTACACATGACATTTTTTTTTTTTTACAATTTAAAAAAATGTGATTTCATTTATAAATTGTACGGTTAAATAATATGTAATTAATTTAGCATAAATTCATATAAATTTTATTCGTTTCGTACACTGTAATCACTTTAAATATTACAGTATTTTAATATTTACGAAAATCGGCATATAAAAAGATAGGAAAAAAAAGTACTTTTATTTATGTATCCCTTACGAATGTCAATTATTATACAAAATAATTCTCCTACACGAAGAACTCAAGTCTTATAAAAATCTAAAACTGCATTTTAAAACAGTGGTCACCAATGAATAAATACCCTTTATCGTACATCTTCTGAACTAAACATCCATTATGAAATTATTTAATTTTTAATTTAAAATCAAGTTTAATTAAACAATGTTGGCCACTTGTTTTCGCCGCCTTACTTACTTACTGGCTTTTAAGGAACCCGGAGGTTCATTGCCGCCCTCATATAAGCCTGCCATTGGTCCCTATCCTGAGCAAGATAAATCCAGTCTCTATCATCATATCCCACCTCCCTCAAATCCATTTTAATATTATCCTCCCATCTACGTCTCGACCTCCCCAAAGGTCTTTTTCCCTCCGGCCTCCCAACTAACACTATATATGTATTTCTGGATTCGCCCATACGTGCTACATGCCCTGCCCATCTCAAACGTCTGGATTTAATGTTCCTAATTATGTCAGGTGAAGAATACAATGCGTACAGTTCTGTGCTGTGTAACTTTCTCCATTCTCCTGTAACTTCATCCCTTTTAGTCCCAAACATTTTCCTAAGCACCTTATTCTCAAACACCCTTAACCTATGTTCCTCTCTCAAAGTGAGAGTCCAAGTTTCACAACCATAAAGAACAACCGATAATATAACTGTTTTATAAATTCTAACTTTCAGATTTTTTGACAGCAGACTGGATGATAAAAGCTTCTCAACCGGATAATAACAGGCATTTCCCATATTTATTCTGTGTTTAATTTCCTCCCGATTATCATTTATATTTGTTACTGTTGCTCCCAGGTATGTTTTCGCCGCCTACTGAAATAATAACTTTTGTACTATGGTTTTGTAAACGAAGTTTGAATTGTAGAAAAAAAGTATATGTACAAAAAATAAGGTAACTTTTATCTAGTTCTGTAGCAGTCGCAGTGAGAATTACGTTAGCTCCTAGATCATATATATCCAGATTGCTCGGCGTTGTAGATTTTGGCGGTAACAACTTTTGTCAGGTTTTCTATGCTGCCATCTAGTTCTTACATAAGGAGTCACGTCATAACTTCCATTTCAATTCTAAGTACCACAGTATACCTCAATGGCCCAGGGGCTTCATTTAAATATTTAATGCTTCCTGCACTGTCTGAAAGGTTGAAGATCTCTGGCATCATTCCTGAAGTCCTGTTTCAGAATGAACGCTGGTTCTATTCCTCATGTGGAAGGAATTTTCTAATTAAATTTTGGCCAATTTATAGGACCGGTGCGCATCCAACATTATAATGAATTTGGGGAGCTATGTTAGGTAATGAAATCCAAATTTGAAATCAGCTATAATGACTGAAGGGGGTCATCATGCTGACACGTTACCCCTGTATTGGCTGGATGATCATTCACCTCTAGCATATGGACTGAGGCCAGAAGTCAGCTGGTTGGCCTCGGTCCTTCATGGACTGTCACCACGGATTACACTTACAATGATAAAATAAAAATACGAGGGCTATTCAGAAATAAACTTCCGATTGGCTTAAAAAAACACAATGTTACAAACTATTTATTGCCTGGAAAACGTTCCTGGGTAGTGACACTATTTTTCAACATAGTCGCCATATAAATTCATGCACTTGTCATAGCATGGGACTAACTTGTGTATCCCTTCTTCATAAAAGGACGCCGCCTATGTACTCAGCCAGGTTTTCACTCTGTCCATGAGCTCTTCGTCACTGAAGTGCTGAATGGCTAACCAGTTCATCTTGGGAAAGAGGTGGTAGTCGCTCGGCGCCAGGTCTGGACTGTAGGGGGATGTTCGAAAGTTTCCCATGTGTACTTGTCCAATAAAGCCTTTGTGCGAGCAGCAGTATGGGGCCTCGTATTGTCATGGAGAAGAATGCCACCCTTGGAGAGCAATCCGCGGCGTTTGTTTTGGATTAGCTTCTTTAGCGTTTCACAATAAACATCTGCTGTTATTGTGGTTCCAGGCACCATAAACTCTATCAACAATACTTCTTTTTGATCCCAAAAAACTGTAGCCATCATCTTTCGGTTCGAGAATGTTTGAATATTTTTGGCTTGTTCGAGGATTGGGTGTGCATCCACTGTTTTGACTGTTCTTTGGTAGCATGCACGAACTGTACCCATGTCTCATTTCCTGTCACGAATCTGTCCAGAAATTGATCACCATCAATATGGTAATGCTGAAAGAACGTTAAAGCCAAGGTCATTCTCTGAGCTTTATGCTAGTCAGTGAGATTTTTTCGGCACCCATCATGCACAATATTTGTGGAAACCTAACCTTGCCATCAGGGGCGATTTCTCAGGGCATGCTATGCTTGCTGCGCAAGCCGAATATTTTCGTAGAATTTGTATTTCTCAAAATGGGATTACGTACATTAAAATTTATTTTGATTTTTGGAATATTGTATAGGCGTAATACCATCACCAGGTTGCACACCGCAAGTATCGCAACGCTTGCTCGTTTCTTGGAGCTACAGGAAAGACGTAGAAATAGCGAGAATATGATGCGCGCGCAAGTGCCTTCCTCCTTAGTCCGTCCTAGGCGCACATGCTTCTGTTATGTGTTGTTTGAAGCTCTGATCCGAGAGCTACACCAACGACTATTTAACGTTATACAGACCAGTATTGACAGCGGGAATGTGCTGTGATTTGCGAGTGCAATGTAATTGTGTTAGCTGCTGCATGTATTATTAATTCTTAAACATTAATTTGAAGTCTTGCAATGAGTTCGGAATTCTGTGTTATTGAAACCTTATTATTAAATCCATTTTCCCGAAGGACTATTCAAGAGAAGACAGACATAGAGAATATGTGCGCTCGTTCAATGCAGCTCAATACAAAAACTGGCATTGGTTGACAGGGTCGAAAAAACTAAATAAACTGTTTTGTTGGCCATGTTTGTTATATTAATATCGAACTTCTACATGTGATAAGCGAATATGATCCATGACTCATGATTTCATAATTATAAAATAAATTATTTATGTGGGTCTGATTATTTTTATTAATTATGAATTATTACATCCTCCCATCTTCCCCTATGAACAAAAGAGCAAGCCTAACTTTCGTGACTAGCATTCGCCCCTGCTTGCCATAACAATTTCATAGAGATTTGTCCTTGAAATTTGTGGGAAATTTTCAGAGAGTTCAGAAATTGTGAAACAACGTATTTCACGCACAATTTGTTCAACTTGTTGAGTTCATCAATTGGATGTCGTCCTTAACCTCCCTCATTGTGCACATCTTCACGCCCATTCTTAATTTTTCTGCATCACTCATAATGTTGCCATAAACACGACACAATCGAAGGTGAATCTCAGCAGCGTTAACTCTTTCTGCGTGAAGAAATCGAATAACCGAAATAACTTCACAACTCGCGGGACAAGTAATAATCGCGTCCATTACCAACAGCTGTTTCTCACAGACTACTGAACAGAAATGAGTGCACGATGCATGGGAGCATTAGTATGTCTTTACTCATGGCTACTGCTCAAGCACCATCTTCCTGCAACGATCTAGTAATCCACAATCAACAATCGGAAGATGATTTATGAATAGCCCTCGTAATAACGTTACCAGTTGTTTAAATATCAATACCGGATTTGCATGAAATTAATACAATCAATTTTAGCTTTTACTGTAGATCTCCAAGTGAAATTTATTTACAGTACATTTGAACAAACCCTCATTTTAAGAGAATTTTATTTACAATTTGCGAACTATTGGATGTCTGACGCCACATTGAATTGAATAGCACAACTCACTGTTGTGGTAAAAAATACTTATCAATATTGAGCATGCTATAAAACCAAAATACTTAATAATCTGTGCATAAAGTTAAAAAGTCAACCACAACTTAAGTTAAAGTATATGTCATCATTCTTATATCAGAATACAGAGTGGGTTAAAAGTTGTTTTCCCCAAATATTTCCTTACATTTATTATATTCAATTTACATTTGACTTGCATTCCTTTACAGATTTTGTTCAAAATGGAGGCCCTGTTTAGACACTGATTTACAGATGGCAGAACATAACTCACGATTTTCATCGATTTTCACGAATGTCGCAACTGATGCAGATCCTGCGATTTCTGACTAAAAACATCATTTTTCTGGATACCCCACAGCAAAAAATCACATGGCGTCAGGTCGCATTGCTGGTTCAAGAAGTCCTTCACTTCTACACCAAAATGAGATGGTGTTCCATCCTGTTGCCATATTAACTTTTATTTTTTCTAGAAATTAACTCTCAGAATCTGCATTTCTTCCTCGTAAAGAACAAGAAATCACATTAGAAAAACAGCTGATGTACGAACATGGTTGTCAACCCACCACTTACTACACCAGCTATTCGTTTATTCAAGTTATGATATCTGTATATGTGTACAAGTATGAAACCTAAGAACGAATATTTGGGAAAGCAACTTTTGACCCATCTTGTATATTTCGCATTTCTGGAATTTTCTTCACTGAGGAGAGAAAAAACAAAATAAATTTACACTGCACTAGCATTGCGGTTAAGGCGTAACACTATAAGCAGAAGGTCGCGTTTTCAATTCCAGATGTCTGTTAAAGAATAGACTGATTACAATAGATCGGACTCCTTTAACAATATATAGATTTTTTATAATAAAATACAAATAAATTGAATAATTAAAGGAAGAAAATTTCATCTAAATAAGAGGACTCGGGGAAGGATGCAAGAATACTTGTATCATTACCGCGCTGAATGGCGATACCACTGCGCTGAGGGTCCCAGAAAGTTGCACTAAACTTCTGCCTATGGTGGAGATGAGAGCTTTGGCTTCACTACACCATGATCCAAACGTTTCAACCGCAAAAGGGACGAAAATATAATTATCTGCAAGATGTTTATATTTATGGTGTTTACTGACAGCGGCACTTTCTGCTGCAGATCCTGGTGTCTTAGAGGTTGAAAACAGATGAGAAGGGGCCAGTGTATCCACACATATGGAATCCCAAATTAAGGATTTGCCTACACACCATGGGACTAGAGTCAGACCATCGGGTCTCTTGTCGTATGAACGGCTGATCCCGGAAGGTTCTAAGATGGATGGAACCCCTGAGGATGTTAATACTCTTTTAATGATGTCATTGAACGATGAATGACGAGAGAGACGCCCCTTACTCATGACACAACTTAAGGCATGGTGGCCATAAGAATCTACAATATTCCAGATTAGGTCATGAATTTTCTCTACTGATCTACAGGGGTATTTCCTTAGAGAAGGTGGCAGGCACGTAGGACTGACATCCCTACTGCCATCTAGTGCTTACTGTTTGTACAGGCAGGAGCCTTAATCTCCTGTATGTCCAGCATTATCTTTCTAAGTTTTTAACTCATTTTCCTTCGCAAAGTGAAATTAATTTCTTAGGCGTGTTTATTATCAAAACTCCAATATACATATATCAGGATGACAGACTCTCGAGAAATTCTTAAACAGATGTTATAATGAATGATTTAATGCGGAATAATTATGAACTGTTGCATGACATCATAAGTATGGAATTCAAAAAACTTTCTGAGAACACAAAGATGATAAAATGACGTAACGTCAAAACTCGGAATAAATTTAACTACTCGTTGGAAGACTCTAAAATTTACATACATAGGTCGGATAAAAAGTTATGGCAACGCTGCTGTCACGTGACGATGGTGCATTCGAGAGCTGCCAGCTGTGTGGACATGAACAAGGACTGTTAGATGAGTTAGTGCAGCCAGCGGCGACAGCACTCTGTCAATCTACTGCAGTGTGTAGAACGTTGACTTTCATAGGGATAATGCGAGCGCCCTAAGACCACGTTTACAAAACTAGAGCAACGTTCCTGGATCAAAATTGAAGTGGCACGAGGTCATAGTGCACAAAAATGTTTTCAGAGACTGCATGAAGCATGTGCCGATGCAGCGTTGCCATATCACACATGGCACGATGGGTTAAAGCGTTCCGGGAAGGCAGGGATGCAGTTCAGGACAACCTCCATACAGGACGACCCCACGTGGAGGACAACACAGTTCAACTCCTTGCTTCCCTGTTGGATGCTGATCGCCGATGAACTGCACGTGAGTTAGCACCGGAAGTCAGAGTATGTCACAAAACTGTGCTCCACATTCTGCAAGACATTCTGGGTTACCGCAAAATTACAGGGCATTGGATACTCCATGAAATTTCCGAGGTTTAACAATGGCACCACTATGCAGTCGCACAGGCCATGTTGGACCGGTACCAAAGGAAAGATGACGACTTTCTTGGACGAATCCTCGCTATGGACGAAATCTGAGCTCGCTCATATGAACCAACAAAACTTGAAACGTCAATCAAATGAATGGAAACATCCAGGTTCTTCTCGTCCGAAGAAAGTGGCCCTACACAAAGTGCTGTGAAGGTGATGTTCATTATGGCGTATGACAGTGATGGGGTAATACTGCACCACGCTGTACCTCCAAGGCAGATGGCAAAAGCGGACTACTACTGCAGGTTCCTGCAGCACCACTTTCGTCCAGCCCTCAGGAGAAAACGACGACACTTGGTAGTACAGAATCCCATCATTCTTCATGATAATGCAAGGAGTCACACCGCTGCTGCTGTCAAGGACCTCTCGAGCCGCTGGCAATGGCAGATTCTGGAACGTCCACCTTATTCACCCGATATGAGTCCATGCGATTAGGATCTTTTCATCAAAATGAAAGAACTACTGCGAGGGACCCGGTACAATATCAGAGATGAACTTATCCATGCTATAAGGCGGTCAATACGGAACATCAACAAAGATGGATACGTTGATGGTGTACGACACCTTCCAAACATTTGGCAAAAGGTATTAAATAAGGGGGGCGACTATAGAGAAGGTACGTAAATGTTGTACCCCTGTGAATAAAGCCATGTCAGAAATATCGAACTGTTGCCATTACTTTTTATCCAACCTTAGTATTAAGAGATTTTGAAATATAATCAACAAAAATAAGAACAAAGAACTGGGGCAAAGGGAATTACTGGAATGAAAAGGACAAAAGTAATAAATGCAAAGGAATAAAAAAAAAAAAAAAAAAGAGAAGGGAAAATGGAAAACAAATGGGTGAATGGAGAGCCATGTTTCAATGCAGGGGATAGGTTAATTTTCAATGTTAAATGTTTTAACGCAAAACACAGTGCTTTTAGAAAAAATAATTTAAGAGACTGTACAGTTTAAGGCTTTCACGGTGTTCAAGGTAGTGTGAGATTTTTGTGACTTCACACTGGGGAAAATTTCTGCATTTGTGACACATTGTAAAAATAAAAAAAATCTCGCAACAATTTACGAGACTGTTCACCGTCATTTACACGATCTACGATGTAATTTGTGTTAACGGTCCTTTAACTGTTAAAGCTTGATAGTTCTTCAAAGAGATGTAGACAGCAGGTAACTTCACAATGAAAGTACAAATGATATTAAACATTTTATAATCCATAATATGGACTGGATGTTTCTGTTCATCGATGTGCTTACATATTTTCTCAATATAAATTCACAAAGCCAGCAAGATAAGAAAAGTGCATAATTATTCACAGTACATAAGGAACTACTAAATGATAGCAAGTTAATGAAGAGTTTTCTTTGAAATAACACTAATTACTATACAGTTTGAAACATATATTTAGTTATATATTTGAATATCTATGTTATTACTGTACACTAAATATAATCTATAATAGCACTCTTTAGATTTAAAAAAATACTTTGTTCTCACATTATATCGAGTTGCTCCTCCAGCAGTGTTTGCATCTATAGCCAGAGTGCTCACTAGCTTAAAAAATTATACAGTTAGCATCTATAAAGAAATTCATCTTATCCTAGTTATTACAAGCATTATGTGGAATATAGCAATTATGATACATTCAAAAACAAATTATAATATTACGTTTTAGAATAATAATTAAACTGTTAAAAATTTAAATATTTCAGAAACAAATATCTCTGAGATCATCTACAATCGAATAAATAGAAAGTATATTTAAAGAATTACAAACTGTTACCACAAGAAGCAGCAGTTTTCAAAGAGGTAAACATTTATCTTGCAATGAAATATGTAGAAAGAAGTGTTACATCTTTATCTTTACACAGTTCATTAACACAAATTGAAATATCGATCATTTAAAAGTCTACAGAACATACAAATAGTTTACTACCTTGTCTGTAAAATGTTACTGAAAGCATAATTCTAGCATGGACATATACAATAGATCGAGAGAGACTAAAAGTAGGCACTTATCTTGCCAATTATCACATTACAATACATAAATCCTTACATACAAGTATATTTCCAAAATGTTATATTTCATAGTGTTGAAACAGGCGTGTTTAGTTTGCTTCTTATTAGTTACTTCACTGAGCATATTTAGCTTGCAAAATTCCTGCACTACACATTCACCTGGAGCAGCTACACATACGTGTTTCTCATGTCTCTATAAAGGGGAAAAACTTGTACCTTTAACCATGTTATGTTTCGTATTTAAGTTACTATTTATGACATCCCTTTATACTCAAGTAGACCTATAATACATATCTGTATGATTAATAACTACGTGTTCCCAAAAGATTTTCCTTTTTTTTTTTTTTACGTTTTGAATGTTAATTTGTCGTATGAAAGTAATCACTTGTCTTTATTTAGAAACAGGGACAACCTTAAGCTCTAGCATATCATGTGTGACACTGAACAGATGAAGGTCAAACTACAACATACATTTTCAAAAAAGTGCAGTATACTGAAGAAGATATTATAAGCAGGTATTTACAGAAGGTAAAAAGTAGAACACACTGTATTCACTAAAATACGTAAAAATGAGGACAAAGAAGAAAAAGGGCATCTCAAAACTCGCACAATGAACATGATTTCTGCATTCTCTTCTATCCCATCTTGATATATAAACTTTGCATATCAGGGATTGTATTATGCTTATGTCAAAATATTGAATGAATATTTTCGCTGAGCTTCCAAAATCACCTATGTGCATTTAAATAGATTTTTCAGGAAAAAGAAAAAAGCATTATTACTTTTAAATCTGATTTTCAAAGTTACTTCCGGTATAATTTCAATCATTACATGAAAACTAATGAAATTATACCGAAAATAGCTTTGGAAATCGAAAATCAAAGCTATTTTTGGCATAACTGAAGAGTTAATAGCAAAAACCGGACAAGTCCAAAAATTCCAATTTTGAGCATAGTACAATTTTCTTCATTTCATTTCTAGAAGCATCTATTGACATAACAAGTTTCTACAAAAAACCGGATTTATGCCTTTGAAATGAGTGTTTGCAAATGTAGTATTTCTGCAACAAGCAGATTAGTCCAATGTCTTTCTAGCAAAAGATGGAAAAGCCAAAAACTTATCTGGTTCTTGTTAGAAAATATCATGAAGATGGCATTAGTGTTGTCTTATTTTGTTTCACTGCCATATTAGCTGTTATGTCGGTGTTACTGGTTAAATATTTCGTTTTACAAATGAATGATCATCAAAATAAACTAGATCCAAAAAAAAGCAATCATCAGAATGAGAAAAGAATGTTGAGGTAGCAGAAGATGACAATAGGGGTGGGAGTGATGAGTGAAAACAGCTATAATAATGGTAATATTTTTTTTATTGAGCATAGTTTGTGTTATTAGAAGTATTATTTTTCAGTATAAAGTACCATACTGAAAAATAATACTGGTACATGATTGAAGGACACAAATTTAGAAAGAGAAAAATATAAACATAATATTGTTTTTCTTGTTCAGGGAATCATTCCAACATTAAGTTTTTAATTTAATAAAACACTTATAAAGTATATATCTGTATGTTGATACAGTTGACGATATGAATGAAACATTTCATATACTTTTTCTCAATAAATGTGTGTAGATATAAAATTTTCTGCAAAAAAGTGGATATGTCCAAATATATATATTTTCCGAGAAACCATATAAAAGAGAACAGTGAAACGTTTTACTAAAGTTGGTAGATATATGATATACCTATATAAAATATGTCAGATTATTTTATTACATGAGAAACGTGAGGGACAGTTTTTTTTCGTTTACTGAAAAATTAATATTTTGGATTTGTCCAATTTTTGCTATCAACCCTTCAATTTTTCATGTAATTATTGAAATTATACCGAAAGTAGGGAATTAAAAGTGATATTTTTTTTTCTTTCTTCTAAAAAATATGTTTAAATGCACACTAAAAAATATGTTTAAATGCACATAAGCAGATTTTGGAGGTGCAGCAATTACAAAGCTTGCTGAGATAAGTTTACCATGTCTGGTGTAAATTAAGATTTTGGAGGGGAGGGGAAGAAACTTAATGTTGTCTTTATCCTTTTGTTATTTTTATTATATATTATTCTTTATCGATTTCGAGATTCCTCTCACACCAACAATTCCACCACAAAGCAGGACAGCCTGTGTATGACAGAAAACTTTCTTCTCATTGGTATTATTTGCAATGAACTTCATAGATTTGCAAGAAATACTCCCATCTTCCTTGATTTGTGTGTGAGTAGAAGGAGTAGGTATATTTAAAGTTAAAATACACCTGGAGACGGATTAGACTAGTCTTGAGTACTCCAATCCGACGGATCTGTTGTGTCAACTTCCTTAACATTTTAAATTAATTTCTGTTCCTCCCCACAAGTTTGAATTACTACATGAAGTGTTCAGAAGTTTTTCAGGGGTTTTAATTTTATCTCCTGATTCAAGCATTTAAAACGACTGTAATCCCACACAATCTAACCTCTGAAGTAGGAAATATGGATGAGGATATGGTCGATAAATTTGTTTGGAGATACAGGTACAGAATGTTTACATGTCTTAAATCAACAAGGAACCTCCAGTTTATTGATGGTGAAAGTATTTTATGAAGGACATACTGTTGATTCACACTACTGAAATTGTTTTGGGAGTAAATTACTGCTGGTCAAGGCAAATATTTCTAGTATTAAAAATTGGTGTTGGTTAATATACGAATCATTTTCGAACAGTCAGCGTTTTTCCAAGGTTTTTTCAACTATAAGGTGAATGTTAGGTAATTATACAGAGAATCCTTGTACTCAACTCGCCAAATACCATTTCCCCATCACCAATTTCATCAACGATAAATAACTTAGTAGTTGGTACAACGTCGTTAATAACCAACTAAATGTCACCTATATTAAGGTTACTAGACGTCCCCATTTCCTGGGGACAGTCCCTGATATGCTGCCGAATTTAATAATTTATCTCCAGACTTCCCCGGATTTTCAGTCTTAATTACTATAATTTTAGAAAATGTTATTGAATATTCCATTGCATAGAATATTAATTCACAAGATAAGATATCTGTGGAATAAAATGCTAAGAAAAAAATCTATTATTTTTCTTAAAATGTTGATGGAGATGAACTAAATGAAATAATTTATTTGGTGAAATTTCTTGCTTGAACAAATATGCGACTTGAGAGAAAATAGCAAAGTGGAATGAAGAAAATGCTGATCTTTACCCAAAATGGGGTGATATTTTTTTAAATTTTCCTTTGCTTAAAATAATTAATTCTTCTGAAAATACTGTGCACAACTCCAGAGTCGGTAAGTATGCAAATAGATTTTTCAGAAATTTAAAACAGCTGTAAAAATTATGTCAAATTTGTATAATTTTTTTACAATTATAAAGCATTTACATAATAAAATCTGCAATTAATTGAATATCCGCATCATTCTTTTACAGAAATATTCTGAAAACCTACATCAACAACATAATCTAGGATCTTTTACCTATTCCTTCAGGAAATATTTTTTTCTTAATAAATTTTAGAAAAGTTAATATTTAAGGTAACAATTAAGAAAAAAATTTCCTGAAGGGATAAGTAAAAGATCCTAGACTATGTTGTTGATGTAGGTCTTTAAAAAATATCAGTAAAAGAATCATGTAGATATTTAATTAACTGCATATTTTATTACATAAATGTTTCATGGCTGTAAAAAATTATGCAAATTTGATATTATTTTGACAGGTAATTATTAGGTATTTTAATATTCTGAACAGTGTTTTATAAAGTGTAATATATGTATATTAAACATGAAAAGTTATCTTCATTTAGCTTTTATAGTAGCCGAGATATAAAACAAAATGAATTTCACTAATTTTTTGCAGGTCAACATGTATTTCCCTCTTAAATCACCAAAAATGAAGCTATAGGTGTGGAAAAGGAAGAGAGAATGTGATGAAACAAATGGTTAAGCAAATAAGTCTTCAAGTAAATAAATAAGACGAAAAGATGGAGGGAAAGAAGGAGCTAAAGTTCACCTATTCTTCAGTGGAATAGTGAATCCCAGAGTAAAACAAATGGCCCAACTTGAAGCTTACATATTCAAATCAGTCCTAAGTTCCAGCATCACAAAAAACAGTTATTAACCGTAACTCTATACACAATATTTGAAGAAGAATTTCCGATGTAGCAGTTGCCTAAGGATGTCCCTGTATTTAGTTGCAACACATTGCTTGCAAATATAGGAAGACATATACAGGCACGATGTAAACTGGCAATTACGTAGTTGTGCACGGAGTGCTCATCAGTTAAAAGTAATTACCAAAGACCAGCACATGGAGAAACATAACATATAGTAATACTGATTCAAATTACTGATAAATGAAGTAACATGACGTAGATTAGTACTGGGTATATTAAGACAACACATAAATTTAAATAAAAAATTAACAAAATACAATTTACACAGAAATCATAACATATTATATCAACTAATTAATTCCATTCATATACATACTTCTTTATATAATATTAACTGCATGAGGTTTTATCAACTCCAATTTTATAGAAAATCTTTTAAAATGTTATCAGTTATCATCAGTACATAAGTATAGTACAAAATAACAAAAATAAGACACTATTACTCAAAATAATGTGTGTATATAGGCCACAACGTATATTTTAATGACAGAATGCTTTAGGAATCAATTCTTGTGAATTAACACAAATAACTCAGCCTTATTTCTGTACAACTGGTATTTTAATTTATATTCCAAAGAATGCTGCCATTGGAAGATATAGTATTCAGTAATACAATAGAAGGCCGCTCTATATTATGTTTCTGAGGCATAATTCTACTAATATTATTTGAAACCATGAATATCTTTGTGTTTTATGTACGTTGAAAGAATACGTATAACAAGAGACCACATACAGTTGATATTGCAAAGACCATATAAACTCATTCCTTGTCTGAAAAGACCACAAAAATTGTACAGTTCTAACTAACGTGTCCTGCCAATTCACAGAAAAATAAATTAAATGGACAGTAATTTCTCAATGCTATATTTTCCACTACAATCATCCATATTGTTAAATTTCAATTATTTTTAAGTGTGGCACATGTGGTATATGAATGTTGGAACATTTTCATAGTTCACTGTTGCATATTTGTAATTCCCTTAGTAAGCTCAATAACTTTCAAAGAAATGATATAATTCACATGAAAATTATGAATAATTTTGTACTGTAGCATTTTACATCGATAAAACACCAATCATCAAATCATGGCTAGTTTGATAAATCTCCTTCCTTACAGGTTTCCATTTGCGTTAAATATTTTATCTGGTTCTAATATTAACAACTGCAGATCAAAATATTAGCACCAAATTAAGCACGTACATTTGTTTAATTTACATGATAATTATAATTCACTCCTCACAATTCTTTTGTGATTGTTGTTGATTTCAGGGTTAAACTTTACATTTTAATTTCAATATGAGAGTAGGAGAAAGAAAGAAATTCTTTACATTATTGAAATGGTGTCATCAATTCAGTGGCCATCTCTAATACTTTTTTTTTTAACTGAAAGAATTTATAACTATTCTCATTAAAAAGTTGCTATTTTTACAAGAGGTTTGATTAAAAAACTACAATTTTATTATGGGAAAGCATTTGGGACTTATAATGAAGTACTTAGCCCTTCTTGAATATACATGAATAAATGCATTTTAATTGGACAACTCAATTTGGTAGCAATCAGCCATTGGCTGCAGTCATGTTCATCATGTGCATCTTTAATGTAATGTTGAAGAGAAGTTGAACAACGAATTTGCATCAAATTATTAGAAATTTGTTCACTTGTTCCCATGAACTTAGAAGATGATAAGAAAATGCATGGCGAAGACTCAATGGACTATGCAAAGAGTACAACTGGTTTTTTCAATTTAAAGATGGGCGAAGTCTATCGAAAGTGACATTTCAGGAACTTACACTACCAGTTTAATACAAAAAAATAATCAAGAAAGAATGGCCGACAGAACAATGTAACTGGTGAATGGAAATTAGAGACCTACTGAAAACAGATACCTGTTGATTCAACTCAAATAGTGACCAATATTACAGCAAGGTGACCAGTTGATTCAACCAGTGGCGGTGCGTCAATAAGAGCACAAGAGCACGTGAACATCTTGTTTCCATTAATGCACAACTAGTTTTATTATTTGATACCGTATTGACGTAGTGGGGATGTATAATATCAGAATCGAGTATTTTAAACTTCCCGCATCTTGCATAAACTTCTTATGTAAACTTGGCAACATCCGTTCACGTACAAGCCGTGCTCTTTTCGAGTTGGTTACAGGAATTTCACGCATGCACGGGAGAAAATTGTCTTTAGCTGGCCGATTATGACTCATCAAGAGCACAAAGCGTTAAGTGAACATGATGAGTATCTATCCTACAGATGTCAGGTCCATCGATGCCTATCGTTCATGTGCTATATCTCGAGGAGGAAATTTAATAGCCTGTAGATGTCAGCATCTGACTGTAGGAACGTTTACTTACGTGTACAGTGCTGCTACGAAAGTGTAGTTTGTGAATTACTATACTTCAGTGTCGGCATAATAGCATAGTTTGGCTTTAAAACACATGCTGGCTGACTCTGGCGGTGGTATGAATTTAAATATCTGTATGTCAGTGTATAATATTTAAGAATAATATTTACTGGCATGTATTTATAGTAATCTATGCGAGTGGGATTACAGTACTGGTATAGGCTATAGTGTATCAGTGTGTTGTGAATCAAAATATATTATTGAACACACGCGTTTGTAAATAACGAGACCGTGGTACGTATTCATTTTTAACAAACGTAAACAATGAACTCTGTTCAAGTAATTTTGAACAGTAAAGAACTGGGTAAACTGGCTTACCAAGAAAAATTGGAAATAAAAAGACTGAGTTTCATTATTATTATTATTATTATTATTATTATTATTATTATTGTTATTATATGCTGTTTTGAATTTATATACGGTTTTTTTTTCGATAGTGAAACATTGGAATCATGATATTTCATATTAGACTAAACGTATGATTTCAAATTCTCTTCGATTTTGGAACCACAAAGTTGTGAACACACATAATATTTTATCACAAGCCGCCACTGGATTCAACTCAAATAGTGACCAGTATGTGGAACCAAGGAGACCAGTTGATTGAACTCAAATAGTGTCCAGTATTGTGGCATCAAGGTGACCAGTTAATTCAACCCAAATAGTGAATAATATTGCAGCATCAAGGTGACCAGTTGATTCAACTCAAATAGTGACCAGTATTGCGGCACCTAGGTGACCATGGGAGAATCCTATGGAAAGTGGTGATGTTTTAGGAACTTACACCACCAGTTAATATAAGAAAATAATCAAGAAAGAATGACCGACAGAACAATGTAATTGGTGAACAGAGAATAGAGTACTCAAACCAGACACCAGTTGATTCAACTCAAATAGTGACCAGTATTGCGGCACCAAGGTGACCAGGAACTTCTAGTCTACTCATTGCAGTTTGTGTAAAATTTTCCAGCCAAACATGAAATTCCACAAGTGCAGAAGTCCTCATACTCACTGACATAACTCCACGTGACTCTTACTTTATACCTAAAATTTAAAATGTTATAAATAACGAAGCTATTGAAATTAATTCATATAGTATATAATCAATCTTTAAATTAAACACAATGATTCAAATTCTTTCATTCAAATAAAGAATATTTATTACGAGTGATTAAATTCTTACCTAACTTATCTGAAAACATGACTATAAAGAATATTTAGATCAATAATCTTAAAATATGTTTTACTGCTTAAGAGTTGGCCATATTCTCCCTTTCTGGCTGACAAAGTGCTATGTTGCATACACATACAGTCTATTTTAAAAGTCTGTCCATCTTAATTGCGCAATAACAATGTCATGTTGTGTATGAGTAGTGTTGGTGCTGTCCAGGCACTGTCTAGTGCATGGACTTCTTTTTTTTTGGCACACGAGAACGATGTATGTTTAGTCAACAGTCCGAAGATTGGTTGGAACTTCATGACACCAACAAGGCATGAGGAAACTAAGCCAGAAGATAATGGAGTAGGATGATGGAGTCTTGATCTGTATGTAGACAACAATTTCGCACGACTGTCCACAAGTAGCATATATACAGTGGTTCTTGTTTACTGGACATGGGCAATGTGTTTTAAGCGGAACTTATACAATAAGGGAGCACCAAATTTTATTTCCGTATCTATACATATTATGGTTCTTTCATACCGTATCAGGTATTAATTAAAATAAAGAGAATAATTTAAAGGTATAACACTCATTTAAATACAATTGTAGCTTAAATAAAATAAATAAATAAATAATAAAAAAATTCAAATATTGATTTTTAAAAACAAATATCCTTCCAGCTGATGGTTCCAACAGAAAAGGGCTTTATAAATAAATGCCTTTAAAGATCCATCGAAAAAGTGTGTGCAGGCAGGAGGATTCTACTTGGAAGGCCATCAAGGTTTCAATATTGTAATCAGTTATTTTTTTCCCAAATGTTATTAGAATACATAGCTTATTAATTATTATATCTCATAGATTCATGTGATTTATCATATTGTTCAATGAAGATTACAAAATTTTACGTATTATGAAATATACAGAGTAAATCGTAAGTAATGTCATTAATTTTAAAGGGTTACTCTTTGGAATATTTCAAACAATAAAAATTTAATAGAATTTTGCTCGATTTTGCTTTCTTTTTGAGGCAAAAATTGTCTTATATCTAACATTTCATAGTATGTTTTGGGAAAGCCATTGATTGAGTTCCCAATTTGCTCAGTCGATTTAAGAAAGCAGTGTGTTATAATGATATATGATTTGAAAGAACTTCAATTTTATCCTTTAAATATGCAGAAATTTGACCTGAACAAATGTAACATTGTAAAATTAGAATGTAGAATTACATTTGTTTGGGTCAAATTTCTACACATTTAAAGAACAAAACTAAAATTCTTTAAATCATTTATTATCTATAATACATTGCTCTCTTAAACTGACTGAGCATTTTGGGAATTCAATCAATGGATTTCCCAAAACACGCTATGAAATGTTTACTATAAAACAATTTTTATCTCGAAAAGAAAGCGAAAACAAGCAAAATTGTATTAAACTTTTTTGTTTGAAATATCTGAAAGAATAACCCCCTGAAACTAATGACATTACTTACGGACCACTCTGTATATTCACTTTAAAAACAGTATAAAATAATATATTCCCTTTTTAAATAATGCTAACCATTTCTTATACGAAAATAATGAGCCTGCAAGTATATGACAGATACAAAAAGAGCAGGAGAGAATTTGAGTTACATAAGGCAGAAAATGGGGAATATTGGAGAATGCTGGGTTTACAGTGAATGATCTGCCCTTGGGTAGAACACTATAAATGAATAAATAGAATAATTCTTATATGATGAGAACGAACAGTATTAATTTTAAACTTTTATACTTAATACTCTTAGAATTAAAAAATTAAATAATTCCTCATCCCATTCATTCCAGTCTACTCTTTTTCGTTTTTAGCTCAATTTCTGGTGGTTCATTTGCTTTCTTTCACACCATTCTCTTTCATTCAATTCTCCCCTCTGATTTCAGCATAATTTCGAGCAAAATATCTCTAAACAATGTAATTTCATTCACTTTGACTGTTTAACGTCACAGCACTACACAGAAGACGCACTGCCCAGCAGCAGCCCTACACCACTTATGAATGCATTAATTTGTGTAAACTTCTGGAAAAGTGCAAACATGAATAGTCTCATTTATATGGTAACATAGCAACGTACATAATCCTGTAGCAACACGCCAAACTCTCTTAAAACATTCCTAGACTTATGTTTTATGGTGTCTGACTCGTATCTTGCCTAAAGAAGTTGCACTTCAATAATCATATCTGTCTCGTTTGAACCCCACCAATGTAAGAATATGAGAAATTTATAGTCACACTCATAATACAAATCTAAAAACATTAGATATATCAAACGAGCAAATGTTTCCTTCCCATTCAAAGGCAGGGCCCTTAACTTTGCTATTATTTATCCCAGCTCTATAGCATGGCTCATAGATGTTGCTAGTGCCAAGATGCGTAGATCACTTCCAGAGACTATCCAGAGTGCACATCAGATGATGGATCCACAATGCACCCATAATAAAGGATGATAGTGGAGAATTACTGGGATGTTGCATGGGAACTGGAGTACTTAGAGAACACCTCTGTGTTGCCTGCACCATGCGCTTGCCCAACACAAGTTATAAATTCAGGGTGGATTGACTGGGATTTGAACCTGCACCCCTGACCCAATGTGCTAGCGCTGAGCCACCATGACATTAAACAAGCAAACGTATTTTCTTAATTTATCCCTACCCTGAAAATAGAATCTGAATCAAAATTGAAACACTAAGAACACTTTCTTTTCATGCCGATGACAACAGATATTTTCCAAGAGACTGAAACATAATGTGAAAGAAAATAAATTACTATCTGTCCTATTGCAATGAGGCAGATCAGAGAGGCAAAGCATGACATTCCAGCAAGAAAGAGTTGCACATCGTCGCTGCACCTCCAAAATCAGCTATGTGCATTTAAACAGATTTTGTGCGAGATCGTGCGTATTTGCTTGGTTTCCGCACAAAACCAACCTGCGGTAAGTCTAAAATTCCACATTCAGTATTCCCAACCGAACACACATAACAATTTCCCTCTTCTTACCGCTTAAGTGACATATTCATTTTACTGCTTTAGGCTTTTAACATATTATTTTTAGAGACGTTCAATATAGTAATAATTATAAATTGGAAACTTACAACTGCAATTTCACCTAAATTGCACTGTTAATTATTGTTTTTAAATATTTGCAAAAATTAAGTAAACTCTACAACTCCATTAAAGTTACTGCATTTCGTGATGCATGTAACATTAAGGAAGCCGTTTGTTTTAAGTTCGCATTTATAGACTGGGGGGAAAAAAAAGACAGACGTATATCATGGCCTGCTGGAGTATAGTAAACACAGAAAACATTTTAAAGCAACAATGTTGAAGACAGATATTTTTGTTTTCCAAAATTGCAGTCATTGAACAGAAACCAAGATGGAGATTTCATTGCAACTAATTAGAAATTCCTCTTTTAGGTATGTAATAAACGATCTTCGCACAAAATAATGTACGATACACGAGTGGTATGTTTTCTTTCAATTCTCGGAAATTAAAAAAGCTCAACTACGTTTCGCTTTTTCAAACTTTTCCTCGAACATGAAAACTTCAACATACCGCTCTTGTAATGCATATTACTATTTCAGGAGAAAGGAAAAACAGCATCACTTTTAATTCCCTTGATTTTCAGAGCTACTTTCGATATAATTTCATCATTTTTCATGTAACAATTGAAATTATATCGAAAGTAACTTTGAAAATCAAGAGAATTAAAAGTGGCAATGCTTTTTCTTTCCCCTACAAAATCTTTTTTTTTTAAAAGCACGTAGCGCATTTTGGAGGTACAATGAACATGCCGTTTAATGCTGAAGTTTGCAATCACTGGCTCAATCCTCCAAAACTACAGAATGTTCTAAAATTCTTTCACAATTTGTAAAACTAAATAAAAGACATATCTCACAATGGATATATGCTCAATGTGAGATAGTTGGAAATGAAAAAGAGATTTATAAGTTAATAACATAGTTAACTACTAACAAATGTAGAGTAAAACCATCTTTTCGATCAGTTAAAAGATTTATTAATCAATGTACAACGATATTAATAAAAACTGTAACAATATACGTTTTTTAAGAATGAAATGTGAAAAGTTACACAATAATCTGAATGGAATTCTTAACATACTGACGAATTTGGCTGTGACAGTTTTCAAGTTAGCTGCAGGCCATGTTTGGTGGCAAAGCATCTAGAAAAGAAAATTTTAAAGCCTTCAATATGTCCATTATGTGAAATGAACAAAGAACTGCGACCCAGAGATCCAAATATATATAATGAAATCTGAAAAAATTCATGGAATACTAAAGTATCAAGTGAAGATATAGAGGCTTCCTATTATTATTGTATTAGATATAATAATTTGCAACATTTAAAGCTACCAAATTCGTGAAAGCAGCCTGTGCATCTAAATGCAAAGAATAATTCCGTGAGTATATACTTAAAGTATGTGGCTAATTCTGGGACCTTTTTGACTGTACTTTGTAATTACGAGACCAGATTCATGATCAAAATGCATGTTGCATACAACAATCTGAAATATATACAGAAGAGACATGCTTAAAAATTATGCTTTGATTGACAATTTTACAGGTAAAGTAAAAATACTCTTTAATTAGAAATAGCTGAGACAAAAAATCGAGATTCAAATTGCATAATAATTTCAAATTTAAAAACCTACAAGAAAACATTCTGTAAAATGCTTGAAAAATTAATTCAGTTACTAAAAGTATAGGAATCAGCTACACAAAATTAACTATTCATATGAATAAAGGCATTGTTTAATTTTAATTTATTAATATTACATCATTATCAAGTTTCAAGTGGGCAGAAAAAAAGAGGAAAGGGGATGAACAAAAAAAGGAGCGGAAAGGACCATTTGATTACACCACAGCTGTTGAAAATATGACTGATCGGTTTCTGTAGTTCATATTTCACATTACTGGGTCTAGCCTTTCTGATTCACTTTTTCTTTATCACCTTTCTCCCTGCACAGTTTGTTTTTCTATGATATCGCGATTTCTCACATACAAAAACAAAATAAAATGTCAAAAAATTTTGAAATGTCACTTTTTTCAGACTTTCCTCTTTTCACTGTTTCCTAAATATAAGAATATGAGAAAAAAAGCACTGTACGTGGAACTAATAGAAGTGCTGTATAAAAATAACGAAGATACGTAAGGCACTGCATAGCATATGAAACAACAAGGAACAAATTCAAAACAGAAATGACTTATGCCAAATACCAATCAAAAGCGAGTTGTTTAGGAAATTTCATTAATCTTTTATGAATATGTGGTAACAGTTATGGTCTTACTAATAAACCGTATATAGTTTTTATACGAGACTTATGCAGAATTGGGACAGAAAACATTATTAATAAACCATGCATATGCGATGGATGAATAAGCAGGGTGTAACAATACATGGGAATTGCTTTGCAGTAGTTGTACACACGAAACCCCCCGTTTAAGTGTTGCATATAAAGAAAAAAATGGCCGCCTTTTAACAGCTGTTCTTATCGATTGTCATTTTATGATGATGGTTGCCTTGTAATAACAGAAGAACAAAACAAAGACTCAGAATAATTAGAATGATATTACTGTAGCTGTATTCTTTGACCAAAATATAGCGTGGTAATCGATGAGACCCAGTTGCACTATCGATACTTAGTGCGGCACACTAGCGCACACTATTGGCTGCAATAGAGAATCAGTTAATCTGTTACCTTTCGTAATAAAATAATGACGATATCTGTGCAACAGTAGTAATGTTATACACGACGTATGTAGTGATTATTAGTCAGGAATTTGGACACGACTTATAAACAGGCTATTTGTTGTGTAAGATTAAGACAGTTAAACATCTGGATAAAAGTTGTTATTAGTAAGACCGTTATAGTATACCCATAGACCTATTTAGTTTTGAATGAAAGGATTGAATTTTAGGTTTGAAACCTGCATTACTCTTCAAATACAAACTGACCTTCATATTACGTTATTTTTTGTATTAATGGACGAACATAATTTTGGTGCAAATTTAAATGTACATTTATGAAATTAATACTTGTTACTTGGCCACCAGTCATCTTTTGAAAGGCATGGCAGCGAAGGTTTATTAATTTGCTCCTGGTTTACCGAACAACATTTTTAATACCTTTGCAACAGCAGGGATTGCGAGAAATTCAGTGGAATGCTGTCTATTCCACTACAATTCATCAGTAGTACTTGTAATTTATGGTGTAAATTTTAGTATTTCTTTTTGTATACATATCCTGACTCATAGTCATTCCGTGAAAAACAGCTCTACATATCGTTGTTGTGCCTCCAAAATCCGATCTGAATTTAAAAGATTTTTCAAGAGAAAGAAAAGAATCATTATCACTTTTAACTCCCTTGATTTCCAAACCTAGTTTCGGTATAATTTCAATTATATGAAAAATGATGAAATTATACCGAAAGTAGCTTTGAAAATATAAGGAAATTAAAAATGCTAATGTTGTTTTTTTTCTCTTGAAAAATCTGTTTAAATGTACATAGTGGATATTGGAGGCGCAACAATGATATCTTCCTGTTTCATACAAATTCTTATGAGATAAAATACTCCACAGTATTACAGTATTTTGTTATAAACTTTGACTTCACAGTCCCTCACTGCGAAGAGTAATCAATTCTCGTTATACTTAACCGAATACATGTCTTGCAGCTATAATAATAACTTCGGTGGTTTCGTCTGAAACAGGATTTACAATGAGAACGCTATCAGGAAAATAGTGCTAAGAGAGTATAATCTTTTCACTGTAAGAAAAATCCTAATGTAAATAACAGCACGTGATTGGCTCCCAGTCGAAACACTCACACGAAGCAGGAAAACAGAGTTCTGTATTTGGAAACAATAACCTTGTATTATTTGAAAATAGAAATTAAATTCTAGTTCTTAAATATGATGAAACATAACTTCACTCATATGTAAAACACTATTTTTTTCCCCTCGTTGTGGATAACTCTATAGCATCTATTAGTGCTTTATGGTTGTGCTGATGGATTTATTTGTCAACAATGTGATGCTGAAACTTGTGTTCAGGTTACTGCCCAGTCCGATATACCGATATTGTATTTTTTAATATTTGCTAATTAATATTAACCTGGCACACTCACTATCACACTCACATTCATACAAATTTCCAGACTCTAGACACCCAGCGAATTTTTATTTTTCAAGAAAAATTCACCGAGAGCTGAGCCCAGGAATCGAACCCGGGACCTCCAGATCTGGAAGCCAGCATGCTCACCAACAGATCACAAAGACAATCTAAAATGCTATGTAAAAAAAAAAAAAAAAAGCTACTGTTATATTTTATTTACTCTGAAAACGGAAGAATACTAAAGAGTAATATCAACGTAGTCTGTTCTTGTAATACACTGGCGTCATTTGATCTTTTCGTTCTCGTAAGCAATGTGATAGTATGGCTTCTGCATCCTCAGTGTGTCTGGTTACTAAACATAAGAGTGGAAACTCTCTCAAAAGCAGAGAGAAGCAAATAGTGTTGAATGTATATAATAAGTTAGGTGAGTTGAATGCAATTAATTAATTATAAAGTAACAGTTTCCTAAGCAAACGAAAGCATATTAAGGGGACACTCAACTTAAAAATTGGAGAAAAAGTGTCATAGAAATGAAAAATTACATTTCTACACTAATTTACGTGACAGAACTAAATCAATACGCAGAATTCTTCCCCTATTCATTGAGAAGTCACAGTCAAATGCACAAAGCCAAAAAATAAAAAATGATAATTAAAAGTGATATTTCAATTAATGATTGATTAAATATTCAAATATTTTTTATTTTGAAAAGTATTGGATCTAATGAGCTGAGATTTTGCATGTTACTTTCCATGTGTATATTAAACTTTTTCTCCAAATTTGAAAAAGATTGGTCAAATAGGAAAAAAGTTCCAAAATATAGTTGAGTGTCCCCTTAATGAGATTAGGCCTACTTTTACGAGTAAAAGGAAATGTTTAACATGAAACAGAATGTACAACAGTGGGCAGGATCACTTACTGAGCATCACTGCTGCCAAACTGCGGCCAATCAAGCCTCACTTGTGCCACTGTTTACTGTAGGTTTATTCTTACAACAAACAGATTATAGACTGGGAACTAAAACATGAAAGTGCTATCAGAATAAATTATTATGTATGGATCATTTTGGTCCCCATTTCCTTAAATCCAAAGTTCAACACGATCATGAAGCATGTAAGACTGTAAATGTATAATTATTCATTGTAAATGCACGCATGAATTACTTACAAAAATATAGTGAAAAGTGCTAAAATTATAAGAATACCTATGAGGGGTAGATTACATTAAAAATAGTTTTTCTTTCTTAAGTTTAGCTTTTTCGCAGTTTAAAAATTAAGTTTACTTAAAGTGGTGGGAGTATATAGCAGGCATATTGCTTCACATAATGCTAAGAAAAATAACCGAATATGGTGCTTGTTCAGGTACTCTCCGATTTACATTTTTCCATTTTATATTTTTCTAATGAGATATTAATATAAAAAATTAACTAGTGACGATTATAGTGTTTATTTTTAATACAGTACAAATATGAATAAAGCATTTTGAAATGTGCAGATTATGGATGTCATTTTCTTGAAATTCATTTTTGCTGATTTTACACAGGGTTGCCATGTTTCGACGCTTTACATGACAAAGGGTCATTCTGAAATGAAATGTTAAATGTTATGTTTTATTTAACGACGCTCACAACTGCAGAGGTTATATCAGCATCTCCAGATGTGCCGGAATTTTGTCCCGCAGGAGTTCTTTTACATGCCAGTAAATCTACTGACATGAGCCTGTCGCATTTAAGCACACTTAAATGTCATCGACCTGGCCCGGGATCGAACCCGCAACCTTGGGCATAGAAGGCCAGCGCTATACCAACTCGCCAACCAGGTCGACGTCATTTTGAATGTTCTCTGCAAAAATGAAATCCGTTTTCGTCAAAAACACACAGTTTTTTTTATATAATTTAAGTGCGCTATATTTAAATTTCGCGTGTAATCTTATAGAACAATCAATATAATCTATCGTAAAGTGATTGAACAAGATTGACTGTGCAACAATCGATACTTCTCGAGTTGTCTAGAATTACACAGAAGCATTACAGTCATATCATAATAATTTTAAAGTGAAGTTTATATGTGTGAACATTATCAGGTTATTTGAAATCAGTCTAATAACGGCGACTTCATAACGAAGATCATATGCAAGTGACTCTAATGTGTTTTGTTACTACTGCAGCTTTCTCACTCTTAAAAGCCAGAGAGAGAACATATGAGCATTAAAATCCATTTCCTTCATAGCCATTTTGACTTCTTCCTTGACTGTCTTAGAGATTACAGGGAAGAACATGGAAAAAAAGATTCATCAAGACATGAAAGAAATAGAACAGCGTTATCAAGACAGGTGGAATGAAGTGGCTGACTACTGTTGGTCTATGGAAAAAAAAAACAATATGGAGCTGAAACATAGAAGATAATCTCGAAGACAGAACTTCCAGATGAAGAGGAAGCGGTGTTGAAAAATGAAGTGTCTGCACAAGACTTGGAATGAGTTGAACCTAAATTGTGAATATGAATAACATAATGCTGTTTGATTTTGTTTACTGTATAGAGATTTTTAAAGATTACTTGATTTATGTGTTAATATTGCATGAATGGGGCTATAAATATGGCAAATCCTCAAATAATTATAAACATTTTTTCATATGTGATAGGCAAAATTTGAGGGCAAATCGTAAAACAGCGAATGATAAGCTCCGCCCACGACCCCTTTCCACTTTTCCCCTACAAGTTCACCACACACTCTAGCAGGAAAGAGCGGAAATAGGGGTTTAGGGTGCGATGACATCTAGTGGAGGAAAGTGGAACAAAAAGAGTGAATGTGGCATCTACGAAGCAAAAGCGGAACTTCGTCCTGTTTCCCTCTCCAGCCTCTTCTCTGTTCCTTGCTTCATGTCTCTCTCTTTTTTTTTCTTATGACTTAGCAGAGGGTAGTATTCGATCCAGTGATCTTCCTAACGAAATGCACGCATGCTTTAGACCTCTCGGCTACCGAGACGAGTTGGTGGTAGAAGGGAAAATGAATCTATTTATGTTCAAGGGAACTGCCATAACGTAATGCAGAAATGCAATGTGTGTCGTTGGATATGTCTTAGTACGTATGTGGTTGTTGTCTAATGCACATCAATTTGGTTGTATTGTGTTGTGTTGTAAAATATGAAATACATGCGACTGGCGTTCGCTGTTTTACGATTTATCCAAATTTGATTTCAGATCCTTCAACAGAAGCCAACAATTAATAAAAACCAAACCTTTCGATATTGAAAGCCTTGAACCAAAATTTAATTTCGCAACCCTGTGTTATCATTGTACATAGCGTAATAACTTTATTTTTTAAGTAACTGCTGTAGTAAATATATTTCTGTGGTAGCATTAGAAATAAAAATGAAATTTAAGTTAGGGTAACATGAAATAAGATCTATGAAGACATGGAAGGCACAATAAAAACAGCCAATGATGATAATAGTTTTTGAAGTGTACGAACATGGAATGAAATAGAAAATTCAGAGATTGAGCAAACTTTTATGCTGCACAATGGTTGTACTCAGAAGCAGCGACTACCAGGGCCGAGGAGTTGGTAAAAACAACTTTCGACTCCAACTCCTTCATAAAAATTCATTGTGTGTTAATAATGGTAAACCTACCACAATGGTAATTGGTACCTAAAGCTCAATACATCGTCATTTAAATCATCAGACTATCCTTCTTACACTTATAACCTATAATTAAAAAAAAGTGTAATGGTTATTGTATGTTACAGCAAATATCAGTTCTTAAAGTATTGGAACTGAAATCACAAAGCATATATGTAGCTAACATGTCACCGAACCTCTGTATAAGGCTACCAGTGGCTCACATGATAACAAAAGTGTTAATATAAAGGATTTTCTTATTACAGAATTTTATATTTAGAACAGATTCAGAGACAATACAGTTCTATCGAATCTGTCTCTGCACTAACTTTATCCAAAACTGTTTCTGACCCAACTCCGCAACTCTGGTGTATACAGACTTCTTTCCATGACAAAAAAAACTGAATAACATGTTAGTAAATTATATGTATATATTCACATATATATGCATGTATAATTGTATTACTGTCTTATTTTAGATTATTTATTCAACTCTTGTTTCTTATGGTCTCTTTAGTAAGGCTCAATTTAGATTAGCACTCCAAATATCTGAACCTAAGAAAAGCACCTCCCTTTTATAATATCTGAATATAACTGAAAAGAACATACAATTCCTAGATGCACGTCCCTGATATAAATCGGAGAGTGCTGTATCAAATCTTCATTGCATTTTACTAATACTAACAAGTGCGAAGCGTTATTATATATATATGGCAATTACTTAAAGGGGGGGGGAGCATATATGGTTCTGCAGTAATGAGCTTTTAATGAAGTGTAAAATTAGATGATACGAGTACTAGAGCATTTTAGTAAATCGCTATTTTTTCTACATTTAACACAATGTACACAAAATACACACAACACTATACACAGAGTTTTATAAAAATGCCATATCCAAGAAATCAGTCCTCTTAGTTTTATGCAATGTTAATTATTTAGTTAGATGGTAATACATTATTCAGAACTAGGAGAAAAGGATCTAATGATTTGTGATTGGCCTTTTTCTAAATACAGTTGTGTGGACTGACTGTTTAATCACAGTTTAGTATATACAGTTGCGAAGCTCAATACTTACTAAATATGCAAACATAGAGAGATGAAATATGCATCCATAGATAGTTGCTAGCCACCAGGGTCGCTACTATCGCCTCATCACAGACTATTTCCCTAGCAGACAATAAAATGTATTGTACTTATGATATCGTGTTCTTTTGAAAAATTAACACCTTCCTTCCACTATTGAAATACGAAATACATGAGGTTTATATATTATTTACATAAAGTATATATTATATTTTATAAACTCACCTTCCTGGATCTTTCGGAAGGATAACTCTGACCTCTTTTTCTTAGAATTTATAGTGCAACAAACGTTTCTTTGTCCCATATTATTACTCAAACTATTGTATTTTAGCCATTTACAGTTATTACAACCGATAACGAACATTTCACAGTTTACACAACTTTTCACAATGCGAAATACGGCACAGTCAATGCCTTTTCGATCTAGACCAGGCCGTAATATATGTTCAGGTTTTCTATTTCAGTGTATGGAGCTCAGTGAATTATTATATTATAACTTTATTGTGTATCATAGCTAAGTTTTATTTAGTGTAATGTGTCCATAAGTTCCCTTTACTTCTTGTTGCATAATATGTTGCAGAAATAATTACAAAACTGTGTTATTTTAATGTGAAGAGAATTTTACATGTTAACATAATCTCTTCGGATCAACATTTTAAGTTTAGAATGGAAGCTATTTTGAGGTTTAATAAAAAAGAATTTATATTGTGATTTTAATATAGCACATCTACCTTCCTTGATAAAGACAGAAAATTTATCATATCGCTCTTATGAAATTAGTGTACGTACGATTGTTACTTAGTCTCTTAGGTAGTAGATAAAAACAATAATTCAATACTGTAGTATTAAAATACAGACAAAATGAATGTGCGGAGTATCATACATGACATTATGCTTAATTATAATGTATAATTGCGAATTTAGGAATATAAGATATAGTAAACATAACCTATAATATTTCCATATGAATGGAAGGGCATTGGAGATCATTAAAATTAGACAGAAAGGGGCAACTGGGACAGTAAACATAACCTACAATTTCAAAATATCTAAATATTCGTGCAGTGCAACTGAAAATTATTGAATCGTGCATAAATGAATGTACAAGAATTTCGCAATATTTAATCGAAATAAAGGCAGGTATTACACATACGAACAACGTAATTTTCACACCAAAAATAATATTACACCTTAACTCGCAAGGAATTATGTCTGAAGTGTCTCCTAATCATTGTTTTAAATTTTATTAACGCAATTACACTACATTTTAGAGAAATATATGTTACTTTTTATGCATTCCAATTAATTTATATGGTTGAAACGCCGCCCTTCGTGATCGGGTTAAGTGAGTAACATGGTCTGCCTTACGGCCTGTATTAGATCATGATGGCAGTGACACAGTCTATTGTTCCTAGTACACACAGCGCTCCAAGCGGCTAGCAACTATCGCGAGAAATGCAAAAAATCACCCCAAGCTTCGCGACTGTATATACTAGACTGTGGTTTAATTCTACATTGTTTTTCATTTACATGTTTAAGCTTCCTTTCTCCTAGCAGCCATTTTTTGAGTTTAATATGTACAAGAAGGTGTGGTGTTAATGCAGTGAATATCGACTTACATTTCAGTAATAGTTTGCAAACTTTCCATCACAGACTTTTCCCCCTACACCAGCAGGAATGTTCTCTTCTAACTCGCTATTATTGAGCCATTAGTATTAATCAAGAGATACATACCAGCAATTTTGATTTCGCAAATACACATTACATAACTAACGTACATGCAATCTTTGTACAAAATATAATCTGTTACCAAAGTCTTGTACATATTGAGTATTTTCAATCCACAGTTAACTGTTTTTAGAGATACTTAAAACACTTTACTATTTACAGCATGTGCTACGGACGGCTTTCAGGAGAAATCAGGAAAAGCCTCAATCCATAATAAAAAATCAACAAGGAGAGAGAAGAAAAGAACCAGCAAAAATTCCTCGTCATTTTGAGTAATCACTGGCCATTTCATTATTTACGGAGACAAATCCTTATAACCAAAAACAAAACTATCAACATTTTGTTAGATTAATGATAGGTACCTTTCAAAATAACAAGTGAAACAATTATATCGGTAACTGAAGAAATCTGAAACCAAGTAACAATAATATAAATAGTTTACTTTAAAAATACAATAAAACAATGCGTTTGTTCAGTAAACTAAGGCCCCAATTTCCACTCCAAATGCAGGCCGAGTTCATGGGAATTGTTCAGAAAACTGAAACAGAATCGACAATGGATTTATATTTTAGTTTGTGTGAAAACAAAAGAGCATTAACTTGGATGATCGATACTTTCAGAAAGCAAAAACACAATTATAGTTTCTGTTTATGATATGGATGCTTTCTTGAATCTCTCGAACTAGTGAATGCTCTGTTTAGTACTTTCATTATAAACTTTAATTCAGTTGCTTTACTTAACAGATATTTCAGCTTCATGGAACGACCCACATATTAAGTAATGTTAATCAAGTCAAGTAGGTAACAATTTCAAACGGAAGAAAGAGAGGAGTGTTAGTAATTGTAAACTAATAATAATAATAATAATAATAATAATAATAATAATAATAATAATAACCAGAGGGGAAAAGACCTTTGGGGAGGCCGAGACGTAGATGGGAGGATAATATTAAAATGGATTTGAGGGAGGTGGGATATGATGGTAGAGACTGGATTAATCTTGCTCAGGATAGGGACCAATGGCGGGCTTATGTGAGGGTGGCAATGAACCTCCAGGTTCCTTAAAAGTAAGTAAGCAAGCAAGTAAGTAGTAATAATAATAATAATAATAATAATAATAATAATAATAATAATAATAATAATAATAATAAATAACAAATAATGAGAAATGGGTCAATGAAAGCAAATTAAAATAATCTCAAATAACAGGTATAATTAAATAATAGATCTAGATTCATTTTCCGGGCTGAGAGGCCGTGGTCTATTGGTTGGTTTTATACCAGACGTTTCGTCTGCAACTGCGGCAGACATCTTCAGTGGAGTGGTATCCAAGGTCGCAAAACTCTTCTCAGCGTACCTGAGGCAACTGATCCTGTGGCTGGTTGTGCGGGCGTATTTATAGTGCAACTAGCGGGCCGAGGCCTGTTGTCGCTGCGGCCCGCTAGTTGCACTATAAATATGCCCGCACAACCAGCCACAGGATCAGTTGCCTCAGGTACGCAGAGAAGAGTTTTGCGACCTCGGATACCACTCCACTGAAGATGTCTGCCGCAGTTGCAGACGAAACGTCTGGTATAAAACCAACCAATAGACCACGGCCTCTCAGCCTGGAAAATGAATCTAGATCTATAGACTCCGGCCGTGAAAGCCTACACTACATAATTAAATAATGTTTAAATACATGTTATTAAATCTTACCTGGAGTTTGTAGGGTCATAGTTTTGGCAGTTAGTTACTTCTCTTTGACGAGAGAGGTAACAGGATTCAATCACTGTAGTCCATAGTTTTGATAAACTCAATGGCTGAGCAGAATTGAATCCACCAATACTGTTCTTCTCCTTCTAAGCGATTCCCATAGAAACTGTTTACATACTGGACAGTTGACAATAATGATGGAGGATTTGCCTATGGAGATAAAAAAATATTGTTTTAATACGAAGCACAGACATTAAAAAATATAAACTAAAGCAAAATCAACAAATATTTGGTATCAGTAAGTATCCTGAATTTTATTTATGGTGTTACACAATATTGCTATAGCAGTAGAACTTGGTTATAATAATTAATATTTGAAGAGAAAAATTCGCTCCGGCGCTGGGGATCGAACCCGGGTCCTTGGTTCTACGTACCAAGCACTCTGACCACTGAGCTATGCCGAATTCAATCCACAGCACCGGACTGAACTCTCCTCCTACAGTGTTTCCCTTTTGTGGCCTGACTCCAAGTTGGGCATATATTAAAAATATTAATTGTCACTATAACAGATATTATTCTGTTGGACCAATTAATAACATCTTTAGTAAATTCGTCTAGCTAGCAGTGCATGATTCTGTACAGGTTGCTGTGCACTTTACTGTGAAATCCTGGCCATTAGTCATTCAGCTGAGTGCGCTCCCTGTATAATGGCAGTTGACTTGAAATATAAACGTCAACGTATATGCCCAACTTGGAGTCAGACGACAAAAGAGAAACACTGTAGGAGGAGAGTTTGGTCCAGTGCTATGGACTGAATTTGGCGTAGCTCAGTGGTCAGAGCGCTTGGTACGTAGAACCAAGGCCCCAGGTTCGGTCCCCGGTGCCGGAGCGAATTTTTCTCCTCAAATATTAATTGTCACTATAACAGATATTATTCTGTTGGACCAATTAATAACATCTTTAGTAAAATTGGTTATAATAGATTTGTTTCTGCAGCAGTTTCCAATGTTGTGACTTATGAGTATGCAAACACCAACTTTACAATACATTAAAGATGTTTAAGATCTTTCATTCCCACTGTTCCCCATGAATCTCTGTTACAAAAATTGAGACATGACAAATAAAACATAACATAATAACCACTAAGAAATAAGCACTTCAACATTTTATATTTCCAGCAGCTATTTTTGCTCATCAGCCACATAGGACGAAAATTCCCAAATAATAGCACCAAGTTCTACTAAATTACGAATTACACTCACCCTTACTTCAATTTATTTTATTCATTAATTCATTCAATTTTGGAAGGAAGGCATATTTTCTTTTTCCTTCATTTTAATGTTTTAATCCGTGGCGCTACAGCCCATGAAGGCCAAGACCGACCAGCTGGCTGCTGGCCTCATGTGACATGCCGAAGCAGAGGTAGACGATCATCCAACCAGAATGGAGGTATCATGTGGTTAGCACGATGATCCTCCCAGCCGTTATAGTTGGTTTGCGAAACAGAATTTTCGCTACCCATTGTAGCTCCCCAAGTGCATCGCGATGCTGGGTGGGCACCGGTCCCATACACTGGCCGAAATTTCATGAGAAAATTTCTTCCCCCATGTGGAATCGAACCAGCGCGCATTCCGTAACACAAGTCCTAGGCAGCATTCCTTAGAACACGACACCACGGCGTGGGACTAATATGTAATGTTAGAGTAATTAATTACTTCACTTTCTTTCATATTTAATATTAGAATACATTAATTTCGAAGTACCTTGATAAGAACATAGACTAGTACAGGCACGAAGTCATCTGCAGCTGGCACTCCTCGTTCACAGGCCATTGAAAGCAGATTCATTATAGTTGTGGCACAGCGGAAAACGCACTGAAGTTTGTCACGTGGTGTCTTGTAAGCTGCCACTGCTGATACCTCTGCTTGTGCTGATGGCCAAGGGCATTCGTAATGGAACATCTGTTAAAGGACAGATAATTCATAATTGTATTAACATATATTCACAGAGACTTTTCAGGTCATTGGATGGTTAATAGTGTTCAAAGAAATTGGACTAATATATGATGAAATAAAGACTACATAAAACTTTAATTACCTATGCACAGCATGGCTGGCCGAAGTGGTGTGAAACTTCAAAATGGGTCATGGTTCTACCATCTATCAGTATTATGAGGACTCGAGTCATGCAAGTGAAATGAGTACAGAGAGAGAGAGAGAGAGAGAGAGAGAGGGAGGGAGGGAGGGAGAGGGAGAGAGACACACACACTTTTATTATGCATGAAATTACATATATGAAGGGTACACGGGAATAACGATCAAGGTCCATTTTAGAAAGTTTCGAGAAAAACGAATTTTAAAGTTTAAGCACTTTATACTTTGTTATGTGTGAATTTAATAGAAATTGACGTAGTGGAATGTCAAGAACGATGATTTCTTATTACTAGCTAGACCACATGATAGTACTTCCTTTCCACTATAAGATAGCATTATTAACTCAATTTCGATTTTTGATGGACCTTGATTGTTTTTCCCGTGTGCCCTTTATATGTATCTGAGTCACTACTATTGCTGCCACTGTCTTCACCCAATTTGACAACAAATCTAGCTACTTCCTCTTCTATTAATCCGTAATGTTTCTCTCTCACTTTGGAAATTTATTACTTCTCTCGCTACCTTCAATAACCCTTTTTTTTTTTAATTTGGAAAAGTAAATTTCCTTCAATTACTCCATTTGTGTAGTTACAAAATGTCATCAGAGTTCCTGTATGGTGAAATGCACTTGGTATTCTGTCCTCTATATCTGTGGTTCTGTCTAGCCGGGCGCAACCGCTTCAAGGCGGATATTCGAACAAATGTCCAACCTAGCTGGTTGATCTGCAACCGGTCGAATATAAACCAGTTGTTGTTGTTGTTTTCTAATGACAGGCATTTGACAATAAAGTCATTTGACCTCTTGCACTCCAATATTTTTCAAAGATATTATCACGGTCAGCCACTGAAGCACAGATATAAACCAGTTGTAAGTGCTGTTCTGCAGCACTCTAATAGCTGTGACACAGCTCTTTAAAAATCAATTGTGAAAAGTGTGAATCTGTAACTCCACGTCTGGCTACTTGACTCACATTACGAAGCACAGGCACATGATTGGACTGTGCAAATTTTAGTTATCCACAAGAAATGTAACAAGACACAAACCAGCCAAAACGATGTTAGTAGAAATTATGAATTATGATAGTTGAACATGACAATAATCTAAGTCCACACGCTATCAATCACAAAGTTAATGAAATGTAATCTATAGTAAATGAGACATAAGATTGTGGTTGACACTGTGTGGGTGAACTCACATGTGTAGAGGCTCAGAGTTATCTTGTCCAGTAACAATTCATGACCCCTTACGTCACCCCTGGGTCATGAATTGCAATTGGACAAGATAGGCTGAGCCTCCACGCATGAGTTCGTCCATGCAGTATCAATCACAACTTTACCTATCTCTCACTACAATACGTAATGCAAGTATTTAATTTACCTTTGGAATGCGGAGATCTTTGTGATTTGGTGTAATCACATTTGAAAGTTTCTTCATATGTTCGTGAAGAACCCTGAAAAGAAAAGACAGATTTTAGTTTTTAATATCAAATTGCTATGTATAGTCTCTTGCTATAAAGAAATTTAAGTTCCTCATTTATTTTTAATGAAAAACACAAATGATTAAAAGAGCAATAAAAAATAGTCCTATCTTTGGTAAGAAGGCCTACATATCAATAATAAACTCTGCGAAGTTTGTACTATTCTGGTGACCAAATCTGGGGTGAAAATAATTTTATCGCTAATTTACTTGTAACAAGGTAATATCTGCTAAAATAATATGTGCCAGCATCATATACTTAAGATAGTGTTGTATGTATATCACTAATGTAGAAACTATGTTCCGTATTCATATTAAAGTATATTATTTATAGATCATTACATCCTAAAACAATAACAAAGAGTTGATGATGAAAAAAAGACTAGGTATCCAATTTTTTTCTTCAAAGATTCAAACCCAATCATGGGCAAAGACCATCTACTTCACTGCCAAAATTGAGGGAGATATACCAACACAAACATCAACGTTTCTTCCTTTTGTTTACATTAATTTAGCTTATCAGTTTGAGCATCATTTTTCCTTCGCCCACTCTTTCCAACACAGTTTCATTTCTTATTCTGTCTGTCCATTTTACACACTCCATCCTTCTCCTTTCAAATGCTTCTAGTCACTTCTCTTCACTTCGTCATAATGTCCAAGTTTCTGCATCATACAATGCCACACTCCACACAAAACACTTCACTAGTTTCTTCCTTAGGTCTGCAGAAAATGTTCCTTTTTCTATTAATAATGGTGACTGAATGGAAGAAATTAACTATCGGATAGAAAGTGAAAATAATAAGGATGTCAAGGCTAATCCTCAATTAACACTATCATATATGGCAAAAAATTATGGTTGCAAACTACTTCATTATCGGGAATAATGAAATGGAAGGAACCAAAAAATCTTCAATGCTGAGATTGACTGTTATTCAGGTTCAACCAAAAGGAAAACCATTTAAAGAATTAGAAAATATTATAATGAAATTTATTGTAAATAATAATTTTAGGCTAATTAAGTCATTATAATGTTTAGCACAAGGAAGAGATCAGTGATTTACTTTATATGAAGGGTTCAGAACCATAGTGGGCCAAGCACCATTTATTAAAAACGGAGAAAACAAGATTAAACTTAAGTGATTACCATAATTTAACGAAACATATAGCAAGTAAGATAAAGTATGCCCATCAAAATTAAATGATATGTCAATCTTCATTAAGTTACGGTATTTACTTAACTTTAACATTTGCTTTCTCTGTTTTTAATAAATGGTGCTTGGCCCACTATGGCTCTGAACCCTTCAAATGGAGTATGGCATTGTATGGGGCAGAAACATAGACATTATGACAAAATGAAGAGAAGCGAATAGAAGCATTTGAAATGTGGATATGGAGAAGAATGGAACGTGTGAAGTGGACAGACAGAATAAGAAATGAAGCAGTGTTGGAAAGAGTGGGTGAAAAAAGAATGATGTTGAAACTGATCAGGAAGAGGAAAAGAAATTGGTTGGTCACTGGCTGAGAAGAAACTGTCTACTGAAGGATGCACTGGAAGGAATGGTGAACGGGAGAAGAGTTCACGGCACAAGAAGATATCAGATGATAGACGACATTAAGATATACAGATCATATGAGAAAACAAAGAGGAAGGCAGAAAATAGGAAAGACTGGAGAAAGGTGGGTTCACTAAATGAATGAATGAATGTTTAGTACATAACATACATGTTAGTAGAGCACAGACGAGAAGTTATGGCACCAGCGTGAGGAATGCATTTTAGTTTGTTTGCTTGGACTCGCCCTCACACTCAACTGGAGGGGTATTGGGTTAGTTGGTTACTAGTATTCCGAGTGTTCAGATCGTTCTGCTACTACCGCTATTGCTAATACTGAAAACATTGTCCTTCTGAGCACCCTCATTATGGCATTGCCTAAGGTGTGAAATCATAGAGTAGGTCATAGTCAAGGACATGAAATAGCATACAATATATGGAAATTCATGTCAGAAGAGGCTGAAATGGAATACCAATTCCATTGAAAAGCGTGTGTGCAAGAGTACCAGCAGCCACCGGTATTTCAAAGCAAACCTTGGCAAGAATCAGGAAAGAAGGGAAAAATATTGAAGCAGGAACAGCAGATTCTTTCTCCAGTCCGCAAAAATCACAGCCGAAGGAGCAGATTGTTGCAGCTGTAGACAGTTTTGATGAGGAAGTTCTAAGAAGACTCACCTATAATTTCTACGCTATGCATAAGCAGAGGCCGATTCTGCAATCGCTTCTTCCAAAAATGGATATTAGTGTATGATCACAGTCTACTATATATAGTCACGAAGCTTGAGTTTTGAGGGTGCTAGAAACAATAGACTGTGACAATACTATTTTGCATTGCCTGTAATGAGGCGATATTAGCGATCCTAGTGGTGAGCAACTATCTAATGTTTGCATATTTACTATGTATTGAGCTTCGCGACTGTATATACTAGACTGTGGTATGATTATGTGAAAGTGAGCACGTGATGGAGAGTATTTTGGAGAACATTTCCATAAACTTAGGGACATCTGATTCCAGCACAGATCAGTCGTCTGATTTGGACGGAGAATAAGAGTATAAAGATGGAATAGTGGGCGTAATTTCATTAGGTACCTTCGGACTCTTGAGTAGGAAAGTGGTGATACTGAGGTAAGACGAATGTTTTTAGAAAGAGATGAAACGGATATGCCTGCCGCTCTGAGCTTGAGAACCGTAACCCAAACAACCCCCACTCCTCTACCCTACTGACCGGCAATTTAAAACTTCGCGCAGGTTGGTGCCATAACATCTCGTCTCAGCTCTACTAGTTATTTTAGTCTTTCCTTCCCATTTTGTATACAGTAAATCCCCTTTTTGGGGGGGGGGGGGGGGAGTATTCCCTCAGATTCGTTAAAAAGGCGTTCTACTGTGTTAAGATTACGGTACTCCAAAACTCACACATATGTTAACTTAATACAACACTTCTTTGTTTCTTATCATATGCATGTCATACTCACTGGTCCCTGGATACATCTCCATCACCGTTAGGGTAAAGAGCATGGGTGTACACACGGCTGATCACTGCTCTCTCCACAGCTGTGCGTGCTTGTTCTAACTGTGCACTGCTGGCAGCTGAACAAACATACAAACTTGTATTTACCACAGATAACACAGGAAAAGGTGAAAAAAAAGGGAGTTGAATACATAAGTCATATGTTTTCACTACTTGTACTGTATCAAAACTTCCAAAACTTATTAAATATAAATTTCCACAATCATCTGTACACATGTCAGTATACTAGAAATCAGTATACTAGAAATCATCAATTTGTTATTTATACATCTCGAGTACACAACTTTTAACACTGTATCACTTCGGAATATGTATGGTAAGAACTTTGTGTTAAATATTATTAACAACAAACACGCAAACAACATCACATATTGGCACAGATACGTAAATGACATACTAATACTACAGTAGCGTGCAAATTAATCCGAACATGACATATTTTTACATTTTCTGTCATTGTTGGCCTCACAGCTGCTCATACCGCTTTAATTGACATCTGTAGTACGTGTAATTCCATTGTTGAAGGTCTGTCATTATTTTTTTTATAATATGTGACATTTTGCCTGTCGTTTTGTACTTATAAGCATTTCAGTTGTGTTGAAGACTTAATACTGCAATCCTGTGTACATTCTGTCGTCTTCACAAATGGATACAACTCCACGAAAACGGTCTAAAATTATAACATTAGCAGAGCATTCTTCTATGACACAGAGACAAATTGCTGCAGAATGTCACATCGGTTTGGCTACTGTTAATTCGATCATAAAACGATACAGGGAGACTGGATCCATCACACCCCAGAAAAAAGGAAACTGTGGCTGGAAAAGGAAGACTTCACCTGCAGATGATCGTTTAATTGTCAGGAAAAGTAAATTAAATCCTAGACTAACTGCTGTCGACTTAACCCACGAGTTAATGGCTACCACTGGCGCGAATATTCACGTCACAACAGTGCGGCGTAGGCTTTTGGAAGCTGGATGAAGGGCTCGTAAGCCTATTAAGAAGCAACTGCTAACCCCTGTTATGTGCAAACAACGCTTAATGTGGGCAAAATTACATCAACACTGGACAGTGAATGACTGGAAGAATGTACTTTTTTCCGATGAGTCTCATTTCGAGGTCCACAGCCACCGTGTTCCTTACGTACGGAAAGGATCCGAAAAAGTAACAGCAGCTCATCTCCAACAAGCACCCAAATACCCCCCTAAAGTAATGTTTTGGGGTTGTTTTACACATGAAGGGCCTAGAGCATTAATACCTATCAAGGGAATGATGAATTCTGATAAATATATTCACTTATTGGAAACCACAATCGTACTCCAGCTGCAAAAATCATTTCCGGATGGCAGAGGTGTGTTCCAACAAGACCTGGCACCATGCCATACGTCTCGAAAAACTACAGAATTCTTCAACAAGAAGAATATTCAAGTACTCCCCTGGCCAGGCAACTCACCCGACATCAACCCCATTGAGAACTTGTGATTAATTTGCAAAAGAAGAATGCAAAAAATAGATTGTTCTACAAAGGAGAAGATGATTTCTGCCCTCATTGGTGTATGGTTTCGTGATGAAGAAATGAAGAATATTTGTGGGAAATTAGTGGAATCCATGCCAAATTGTCTCAGAGCTGTTATTAGGAACAAGGGAGGCCACATAGATTACTGAGGTATGTCTTAGACCTTTTTTTTTATCCGTTTGAGTGTTTTTGCATAAGTAATTACGTTGTTCGGATTAATTTGCACGCTACTGTATACAAAGGAAACAAAAGACAGATCCAAAACCTACATCAACACATAAACAAAATACACCCAAAGCTACACTACACATTAGAAATTGAAAACAACAAATCCATAAATTTTCTAGACATCACAATAACAAAAGTAGACAACACACACACATTCAAAGTATACAGAAAAACAACAACACACATACACAACACATCCAACCATCCCACACAACACAAACAAGCTGCATTCCGAACAATGGTACACAGACTACTCAACATACCAATGAACCAACAGGGTCACAACGAAGAGCTAAACACAATCAAATACAGAGCACAAGAAAACGGATACAACCCCAACATAATAGACAACATAATACGTAAGACAAAACAAAACCACAAAAAACAGAAGAATGCAATACAAACACAAGAACTCAAAAAATACATCACACTAACATACGAAAACAAAAACACACATAAAATTGCAACCTCATTCAAGAAATTAAACTACAACATCGCATATAGAACAAACAACACTCTACAAAAACATCTCAACACACAAACAAACAAATACAACCACACAGGCGTATACAAACTCAAATGTAACACCTGCAACAACTTCTACATAGGACAGACAGGCAGATCATTTCAAACACGTTACAAAGAACACATCACAGCCATAACAAAATTACAAAACACCTCCACATATGCAGAACACATCACAAATCCCAACCACACCTACAGAGACATCAAAAAAGACATGGAAATACTGCACATCCAACCAAAAAGCCAGAACTCAACACACTAGAACAATATGAAATACACACACGAAAACACACCCCAACGATATTCTCAACACACAACTCAATTTCAAAACACATACACTCTTTGATTCTACACTTCGAACACACCCACACAGGAAACAAGAGGCGCCAAGACCAACAACGACCAGTTCCGAAGATGACCGAAAATAGGTCGAAACATGTTAACAAGGTACGTTAATAACATTTAACACAAGAAAATTCTTATCATACATATTCTGATTGTTATTTATGTTGTAAGCAGGAAATTCTACGACTGGATTTCACAACTAAAGAAATTAAATATCATACCTTGCCATGTAGGATCCTTGTCCATTTCAAGAGCAAGAGTATGGAGAAAATTATCCAGCAAATCTGTTTTCTCATCAGCAAGAGTTAACTGTTGAAATTCTGCTGTGAAATTGCCAAGCATCTGTTCCCTCTTTTCTAAAAACATTGTTACGCACACAGCTACCAAAAATCGGCTGCACACTTGACGATCACACTTCAATCTCTCTGTCAACCTACATTAAACAGAAATTAAAACAATTAATTGTTGTTCAAAAGAAAATACAATCAAAATGAAATTTTGATAAAGAATTCGAAGTTATGTAATTGTTTCTGTAATACTAATTTCCAGACGAAATTCACTGAAGTTGAAACCCCTTCGACAAAAGTTGCCTTATGGCAATGATATGAAGTGTCTGGTAAAGAATCCAACTTCGAATCCCAGCATTATATCCAAAAGTGTATAGAACGCAGATGTATTTATGCATTTCTGTTAGTCAAAAAGTACCTATAATTTTTTTTCTTTTATTCAATGGGTCAGCCCTTAACTTGATCCATTAAAAGAACGAGATTTTATTTTTCACTATCACTGTTCCCCTACTATGAAGTTGGCAAACATAAAACAAGCTCTCATGTGAAAAGGATATGCCTGTCACAATAAAAACCCACTTTAGTTTAAAATTATACATTCATGAAAGATCAAACATTATTTTCGTAAAAATACAATGCAAAGAGACAGGGATGTATTTCATGCAAGCAGAATTCTTAATTGTAAGAATTCTGGTGGTTCATTCTTTGAACACTGCAAAAATTACTTTCATGATAAATTTATCCCAAGTGTAATGGAAACTTGTATAGGCTCCTATTATATTTTACTGTTTCTCAACACAAGCAAATAAATTACCTTTCTAAATGTGCAAGAGTTGATAACAATCCTTGCCGACACCTCACCAAATAGGCAATGTATGGAGACCGTTTTTGATAGTCTTCTTTAAGTGATTTGAACAACTTCTGACAGCTAGAAAGAAAAAAAAACACACATAAAGGATTAAATATTTGCCTATATAGTACCGTAGTTTTAAATAATAAACTAAGTCAAATTTTGACTAAAATACCTTTAATATTGCAAGTACTCACAAGGAGATGCTGCGACCTGGAAACACTATTAACTAAAACCAGACTGAATTGTGGGTTTGAAGAGCAGATTTCAACATGCCTACATACTAAATGTACACAATTTAGCCAGAAATACATAAATTCGAAAATTATGTTCTTACCCATTATCATCAAAGAGTCTGATACATCGAAGTGTCTCATGTAAATGTGCAATGAGGGAACGATCTTGAAGATTTATAGCTTCTGCTAATTGCAACTGTAAAAATGAGACCAGCTCATTTTCTTTCTGGACCTGAACTTCTCTCTGAAAAAAAGAAAAGAAATTAATAATCAGGACGCGGATTTTGATAACCTGTCGTCTTTTTTTTTTTTTTTTTTTTTTACATCCTTTGCTCATAATATGTGTGTGTATCTAATGTTCTGCATTTAACAATGAAGTCATCATCCTTCTTGCTTCCCAAAATTTTGATGGAAGGTCCACAAATGTCCTAAGAGTTTCACAATTAGCCAGGTGCTCCATCTCCATGTCCTCTTCTCTGATGCATAGTAAGCATTTAGGTGAATTCAGTACTCCAATACGATGGAGGTGTTTACTGAGGCAATCATAACCAGTAATCAATCTAAACATGGCCACGGCAGATTTTCGAGGTAGATCAGGAATTAGTTTTGGATCTTTGAATGATTCTTTCCATTTTGAATTTTGATGTTTTGCCTGTTCACTGTTACTTATTCTTTTTATGACTCGTTTTATTGATTCATATGGGAACTTGAAATTTGTTTTTAAGTTGATTTTAGTTCCTTTCTTTGCTAACATATCTGCTTTCTCGTTACCATTCAGTCCACAGTGGGCCGGGATCCATAAATATATAAATCTGGGATACGAACTGTAGTAGTAGTATGTAGTTTTTACGTCATTTTTCGTTGCTTTAACCTTTTATGTAATTTCTTTAATTTTGAAGGGATTTTTTTAATTCTTTTGTCATTTAAGCTAAAGACCTCAATGACGAACTAAAATTTCCCAATATAGGGAAACTTGCAAAAATAATACTGGCACTACCCCAATCAAATGAGAAATCTCAAAGAATTTTCTCGATAATAAGTGATGTCAAAAGGAAAAAGAGAAATAGAATAGGAGATGAAGCTCTCGGCTGAGTTGTTGTTTTTTTAAAATTTTATTGGGTTATTTTACGACGCTGTATCAATATCTAGGTTATTTAGCGTCTGAATGATATGGAGGTGATAATGCCGGTGAAATGATTCCGGGGTCCAGCACCGAAAGTTACCCAGCATTTGCTCCTATTGGGTTGAGGGAAAACCCCGGAAAAAACCTCAACCAGGTAACTTGCCCCGACCGGGATTCGAACCCGGGCCACCTGGTTTCGCGGCCAGACGCACTGTCCATTACTCCACAGGTGTGGACTGTTGTTGTAGCACGCTCTGCCTTCCAAACAAAAGAATTGAACTGCAACTCCCTTGAATTCACGAATGTCCATTTTAGTCTCCATGAATATATAAATAAATAATAAATGTATCCATCTTTGCAATTCAGTATGTCATGAATAAGGCAAGTAACGATATCTCAGATCAATTTGTAACAAGTGAACCTTTCATGAGAAGCATTAGAATTGTAACACCAACAATATTTTTGTATGTATGTATGTATTTATACTGCAAGTGGGCAAGCACCCAGTGGCAGTGGTATATACAATATTAACAATACACAATAAAATGATAAGCAATACACAATAAAATTTACAATACATAATACAATTTACAACACATATACAATTTTATACACAATACAATAAGAATACACAATACAATTTAACGCAATAATAATAAAACATAAAATAAAACACCTAATTTTACAACACAACCTACATAATTATGTATAGGTCCTACATAAGTTTCAATAGTCTTTCACTTTACTCTCATCTCATTCCCTGTAGTGGCACTATGACGCATTTCACTGACACTTTAGCACACATTTCACTGACACTATAGAACACATTTCATTGACGCTATAAATTATCACTGATCGGAACTGTTCACTGCACTGTAAAACCATAGCTTCACTGACTCACCTCGCTTCACTGATACAACAGTTCAAATAAGTCAAATAATTGCATCCTTATGCATACTTATAAACAGAACTACATTTAAACTAAACATTTCTAGTCTAAGGCCCTCTTACACGCTATTTTTACTGTAACAGTAAAACTAGTTAAATACCATGTGAGGTGTGGCTTCTGTAGTCCAGGGCACATGCTGCAAGTCAGCAGTGCTTAGCACCATCCGTAGTTTCCGTTTGGCATCAATAAATGCATATGATGCTTCAATATTTGCGGGATCCATGCTTAATCTCTCATCCTCCACTTCACCCACTAGCTGTGGTTGTTTCATCTCTGTGCCAGGTTCTGAGGCTGTAGAGTCTCCACTTGCACTCGGCTTTCGTCGGTATTTTGCTAGAATGTCCTCAGTGGTATCTAAAACAGAGTAAAAGAAGTCAAATAATACGTTTTCCGAAGTGATATAGTGTTAAAAGTAGTGTAATCAAGATGTATAAAAAGAATTAACTTTAAAACCACCTATGGCACATTCAGTTTTGTTCTATACAAACACAAAACATATACTGTATTATTACACAGATATGAAGTTCTTTCTACGAATGCGAAAACTTTAAATCATTCATCTAAGCCTTAATATCTAGTGGAATGTCCCAGACAAGGAAAATCGATAACGTTTCAATGAATCCCATCACATGTTGACATTTCTGGGAATGAAATTGCAGACCTAGTTGCTAAGAAGGAAGCGACACTTAATCATACTTCAACCTCACTGGACACAAAAATAGTGAAAAGACTAGTAACAAACCGAATCCATGATCTATTTCACGCAGAAGCATTGAAATTATCCCAGGACAAAATTTGGAGAAATATTAAAGAAACATGGCAGGTGAACAAAACCAAACCTAGAAAAGAAGAAACAGCAACCTTCTAACTGAAACTGAGCATGACTGTCTAGCATCACATCTATATTGCATGAAAATTTACAACTCTGAACACTGCACCATCTGCAAGGACCAAAGCACTAAAATGAACAGAGAACATCTACTTCATTGCCGAAAACTGGATCCAAATCTCCAGAAGACGAAGAACCTCTCAAAACTGTACTTGAATGCCAGAAGACTCGTGGATTGAATCCTTATGTCTCACTATTAGATAACAACAACATGTTCCAGAAATGTGAACTACTTTGGTCTCAAAGTCTCGCTATTAGATAACAACAACATGTTCCAGAAACGTGAACTACTTTGGTCTCAAAGTCTCGCTATTAGATAACAACAACATGTTCCAGAAACGTGAACTACTTTGGTCTCAAAGTCTCGCTATTAGATAACAACAACATGTTCCAGAAACGTGAACTACTTTGGTCTCAAAGACAATGCTCATGATACACTACATGGAATGGCTAAACAATGTTTATAGACAAAAATTGGAATGATGATATGGAAAACTGAATTCTCCTGCAAAAACCAACTCCACCAAAAGTTTAATCTGGCTTCAATGTGACTTAACTTCTGTTGTGAGTTTACCATTATTTCTCTCTGGCATGGGGGTAGAGATGAGAAAAAGGATCAGTGACAAGAGAGGAAGATAAAAAAGTGGAACCTTGTTGGTCAAATGTTGGTTTAAGTAGAGTTAATATTTTGTCACTTACGTGGTAGGAAAAACCAGAGTTAAGAGGAAAACACATGATATGTAGAGTAGACTTGCATTACAGATTCGATATGGAACTGAACAGAAGGTGCAAAAACCTCCTAGAATGAAGATATACAATACACTAGCTCTTTCCATCTGCTGTATAACAGTAAAGTTTTGATTCTCAATGATAAAATAAGAACAGATTCAAAGTTGTTGAAATGAGATTTTTCAGAACAAATAGCAGGGCAACCAATTTTGGTTTAGAGGAGGAATAAAGTATTGTAAAAGAATTGAAAGTATAACCAATGACTGATAAAATAAAAAACGCAAAAATAATTGTATTCAATACTAATATTAACAGTAACAAAATGACAATAGAAGAAAAAGCACTGATTCAATATGAAAAACTTATCAGATTACCAGGAAACAATTGGCATTCATACAGTCCTCTCTGTAGATTGAAAACTCAAAAAAGTTTCATATCCATTGTTCAAGAATTAAAACAGAAAATCAATATCCCGAATTTAAAAGAAAACTTACAAATTAAACCAAACCCTTTAACTCTATTAAATATAGAATATAATCTAAATTTAACAGAAGAAATACTGAAATCAGAAATAAACACTGAAATACTGAAACAATTGTCTTTAGACACAATTAATATTAGGTACCCTCCACAAAACTGGCTTCATTTATACACCGACGGATCCTTGATCTCCAGAGAACAAGGTGCCAGTGCAGGTGTTATGTGCTGTCTCTTCTCACTTTATAGATCACTTGGATATGGAACAACAAGTTGTGATGGTGAAATCATTGCAATAAGTGAATGTCTCAGGAATCTTCTATGCCACATCAATAAATTTAGGAATGCAGTTATATTGTCAGATTCCAAAGCAGCTATTCTATCAATAGTCTCTAAACACACACCTTCATCTCAAACAGCAGAAATAACTAAAATGCTCTCTCAATTAATATCACTCAATAAAAGAATTGTATTACAATGGATACCATCCCATTGTGGAATCCTGGAAAAGGAGAATGTGGATGCTTTAGAAAAGAAGGGCAGCACTGCTACTTACAGACCTGTTACTAAATCTACGTATTACTCTGTGAGGAGATTTATTAAATCTACATACTTAGACTTCAACAAACAAAATTTGATAACATAATCCCAAGGGAAAAAATGGAACTCTCTGCATCAAAATCCACAGTTAATACCCGATTTACCACGAAAATCGTCTGTAGCTGCATTTAGATTGGCAACAGGCCATGATTGTTTGGCTAAACACCTGCATAGAATTGGAATATATCAGTCCCCTAACTGCCCATTGTGCAATTCAAATCAAGAAATGGATTCGGAACACCTCAAAATCTGTGCTTCATTGGCTGGTCATGATAATATCTTTGAAAAATATTGGAGTGGAAGAGGTCAAATGACTTTATTGTCAAACGCCTGGCATTAGAAAACAACAACATTTTGAGAATTAATACAAACAGAATGTCTGTAGTAAGAACAGATATAGAGTTACAGATGGAAAGGAAAAAACTACAGGATGAGGACAAACTAGGTCTATCAAGGCTTCATTTTTTATATGATCATCATGATCAGGATCATGATCACAGTGCAGTGAAAAAATGAAGCTTCTGCCATGTGGCACTTACCATTACAGTTATGTGTTGGTCGTGATTCTTCTGACATTCCTCTCCTTAGTCTTAACTGAGAAACATCTCCTTCACCTGCAGTTAATGACGATTCATAACTGTAAGAATAAACACACTAAAATAAAAACATGTTTAGAGAGAACACCACTGTACACTGGTATATGCATTTTATTTTGGAGAGATGTTCATAAATCTTTACAAAACAACTCAGATTCTATTCGAAAAATAGAAATTTATAAATGAAAATCCAAGTCACGTTGAAATTGACAGATATTTTAGTACTGTATCTTCTCACAAACTCTTCCTCTATGGTTTACACATTACTTTCAAGTAATAGTGCAGAGGCTGAATGAAGGAAAAGGCGAGAAGTAACTCCATTAGTAAAATATCTGGCTATATTCTTGAAGGCTGTGGCAGCAATCATCTTTTATTTTTAAGTAGTTTTTAACTTTAGAAAGAATTCGGATTGCACATAATCACTAATCACACATCCAATAAGAGTTCAAGTTCTCTTCTAAATAGTGCATGATGCTAAATGACTTTTTATTGTGACAAGATTAAAGGAAGGAAGCGTCATCTACCCGACCCATATCCCTATATTTGTTTACCAAGAACTTATCTTTACCAAATAAAACATTGTTTATTCACTTTCCCATAATCCAAAGGTGAGGTTACTTGTACACTTCTGAAGTTGATGAGAAGACCTATTGAATGTTAGATTCTGTAACTTTATTAACACTACAGATAACTGGAACTTATACAGCTGTTCTAGAACTAAATCAAGACAAACTGATAAGAAATTCTAAAAATATTTCAAGTGATAAGTCACAGAAACATAAGCAAATTATATAAATTTTACGAACTCAAAAGCCTTCAGAATAAAGTTACATGATAAGAAAAAGTCAATTACGCAATAGTAATATACGTTACAAGAGCGGTATGTCGACGTTTTCATGTTCGAGGAAAAGATTGAAAAAGCGAAACGTAGTTGAGCTTTTTTAATTTCCGAGAACATGAAAACAAACATACCGCTCGTGTATCGTACATTATTTTGTGCGAAGATCGTTTATTACATATCTGAAAGACGAATATCTAATTAGTTGCAATGAAATCTCCATCTTGGTTTCTGTTTAATGACAGCAACTTTAGAAAACAAAAATATCTATACTCCAGCAGGCCATGATATACGTCTGTCTTTTTTTTTCCCCCAGTCTATAAATGCGAACTTAAAACAAACGGTAAGGTTATGTAATGATTTATTTTTCATTTTAATATTTTAACAATATTATTTATATAACATATTGCAGTAATAACGTCGGCATCTGGAGTCTTGTTGATTTTTTCACGGCTTCCTTAATGTTACTTGTATCAGGAATACAACAGCTTTCGTGGAGTAGTGGACTTTACTTAATTTTTGCAAATATTTAAAAACAATAATTAACAGTGCAATTTAGGTGAAACTGCAGTGGTAAGTTTCCAATTTATAATTATTACTATGTTAAACGTCTCTAAAAATAATATGTTAAAAGCCTAAAGCAGTAAAATGAATGTCGCGCTTAAGCGGTAAGAAGAGGGAAATTGTTATGTGTGTTACGTTGGGAATACTGAATGTGGTATTTCACACTTACCGTGTATTGGTTCTGTGCGGAAAACAAGCAAATACGCACGATCTCGCACAAAATAATATAAGAGTTCTGTAGAATGATAAGACCATGCTGCCATGCACTGCTCTCAAAGCATAATAAGAAGAAAGGAGTGTTAAAAGTCTTTACAGGTTGTGAATTACCAGTATAATAAAAGAAGACACGAAAATTAAGTTTAATGAAACTAATCATACAAATACGAAAAATTAAGTTTGGAACGATACAGATAAAGAAGATAGAAATTAACAATATATTCCTACCATCGATTATTAAAATCATCAGATCCACGCAGTGACTTGACTCTACGACTCTTGAAGGGTAACTTGAAGTTCCTGAAGAAACCTCTCTTATGCTTTTGATCATCATCAAGAAGATCCTAAGAAATAAATCACAGATGATATACAACCAGCATTGGTTTTCTTCCCCCCCCCCTCTTATATTATAAAACTACAAAACATTTTAATACAAGAAGAAGTAATATGCATAAAGTACAAGACAGTATAGCAGGGACTGACACTTCTAAGTCGTTCTTTTAGTGACCTAAACATATTTTCAATACGATATTCAATTCAGAACAGACACTAATCTGCTTACCTTATCTCCTCTCTCAGCAGTCTTGTCGAAGCTAATACTCTTAGGGATTGCTCCAGTAGAAGAACTTGCAGATTGTGCTAAGTTCACTGGCTTTGATACAGTTGTCTCTCCATCTGCCATCATGGCATGGCCATTCAGAACTAATGCAGTTGGTGCAAGTGGCAAGTCTAAAAATAAACATAATAAAGGGCTTTCAATTACAATAAACTTAAATGAAAGATTTTAAAATTAATTTTAAAAATGTAAGTTGAAAAATATAGACTTGAAAATAAGTACAAATAAAAGAAAGAGGTGTAGTAGGTCGGTCCTGAGCACTTCAGTCCGAGTGGATCCAATGTGTGTGTCTGTATCATCAAATTTCTAACACTGTTAACCTAAATCTGTTCCAGCCAAAAAGAGAGGTGAACTAAACAAAGAAATCAAGTAGGAATGTAACATTGCTGCAGACGACTAGTTTCCTGGTAAATTTTTATGAGGTGTTATAAACAGCATATTATTCTGCAATACACAGCAAAATTTACTTAAATCTATTGATTTACTTGGCTCTGTGGATAGTGTATATGCTTCCTGATCCATGGTTTGATTCCCAGTATGGTCAATGGAAGACATTTATCTTTCGTCCACAGGACTGGATGCTTGTCCCTTGTCATGTATTGTCTCAGCAGTAGTCCTGTGCCATGCTGATCACATGACCAGAGAGACCCACAATGTGTTTGTGTTTCATGAGAAAATTTCTTCCCCCATAAGGAGAACCAACACTCATTCTGAACTGCTAGTCCTAGATATGATACTTTACATCACACAGCTATGATATGGGACATAGTATTTGAAATATTACAAATGTAAATACAATGCATTTAGCTTAATTATAATTTGATATTCATATTATACCATGTTTGTACTTTTTACACTCAATTTTCCATTGACGATATGTGTCAGAGGAAGAAAAATTCTTTGTATACATCTGAAGTCTGATTAGTGAAACATGTAGCTAGTCGGCGATGTATGTAACGGAGAAAGAAAAGAATTGGCCACCCTAATCCATTATCTTCTGACTTAGTCGCCTCATGAGTAATGGCATGAATGATGAGTGTCACTTATTATAGCAGACTCACTGTTATTTTGGCATGGCTCCTCTTTGTGTAGGGCCTACATCTTAAGTTGGCTGCGTTGTTGCACATTCTATTCCTGCTTGCTGGATAGTATATTAATTAACAGCTGTGTACTAAAGTGGCAGCAGTAAAAGTATATAACGTCATCAGCGGCCAATGACAAGCCGCGCACATTTAAATGTAGCCAAGCTGCAACGTGATTGGCTGCCAGAAATAACAGTGAAGCGGCTATAGGTTCAGACCTGTCTTCAGATAGGTGACTAAACAACAATAACATAAATCCTGATGTTTCCATAATTAAGCACATACCTATTAGTCACTATACAGAAGGATCGTTGAAAATGTAGAATTTGTACCAACAATGTGTAATATTAGCCTCCCTATAGTCACAGCGACAGGTGTGTAAAATGCAAATTAGTGGACATTAAAAAAAATAAGTTACATTAAATAAATATAATAATAATCATACCCGAAAGTTGTATATATATTCATAATTTCTAAAAGAAATTATAACAATTCAAAAGAAAAAGTAAAAAAAAATAATAATAATAATAATAATAATAATCAAGGGAAGGAAAACATCAGCCCTGGCTGAGATTAGCAGTGTTTAAAACAAGAACTCTCGAACTTATCACTTGTCCCTGTTTTACGTGTCAGTTTGTCACAAGTATAATTAGTTGTTTCAATAAATGGATCCCTTGATAGTCATAGCAACTGCATCCAGCACTGTCATCACTAGTCACATTTCACTCCTTTATATTTCGGTTACATAACTGCCAATACTGACGTAACATAAAATATTTTATGCTCGACCATGCCGAAATGTAGTAATTATACACCTGGTAGTAGCCCTTTAATGCACCTCATTAAAGTACACCTATTTATTATAATTCAGTTGTTCAGCCAATGAGAAATCACCTTTGTACCATTATAAAACCGCAAGAATCAATTATTCTCGGATATGCAATCGAAAGACAATTAGCGAAAAGTCACGGAGGCTGGAAATCCAATACTGTCGCTGAAGGTTATGTTCTGTTACTATAATAATTAGCGTTAATTGTAAATAATATTCAAATAAATTCAATTTGTCATCTCGTTTTTCAATTCTAAATCAATTTCCATGTTATATCAAGACTAATGTTCATCTTACTCTCTAGGTTATATCAAGGTCAATGACATTCGTGCCTCGGAAAAAATCAATACTTTCGCGTCTGCGCACATCTCACAATTCAGGTCAGTTCTGGTCCTCACTTACATAACCATAACATGAATACTTATGAATAATTTCAAGTTAGAAATATGATCGAGCATAAAAAATCATATGAAACTTTCCTATAATGGTAATTAAGATGCTCGCTTGCACTCGTTTCATAAACAAACATACTCGCGTCTTAATTACTACCATTATAGGCTCGTTGCATAATGTACTATTACATTACTTCTGCACGTGTTAAATGCTCACCTGGAGTAGGAGTTACAGTCTTTGGTCTGGGGTCAGACCCACTGCCACTGCTGCTTGTCGAGGCCAGACTGGTTGAGCTGAGTCGTACTACATTAGGAATTACATCACCAACACTATCTCTGTCAGTCTCTTCTTCACCATGAACCTATTAGAAAATGCGGCAAAAATCCATCTCTATACAGGCTAGTCTTTAACAAGATGTTCCAACACAGGCAAACACTCAAGTGAAAACATTCAAGTGGTAACTTCATCATCTAACCTTACCTGACACAAGGTCCATAAGTTTCACTACAAAAATCTTACCTAAATTTAAGCCTTTCAATTGCAAACGCATTTATAATGAAAACATATTACAACACAGAAAGCTTGCATGTTACAGGTAAATCATAATGAAGAGTATAAACATGCTTACACTGGACAAAATAATAATGATCACAACTATAATCAAGTGATTTCTAGCAAAAATAGTTAAAAACGTCATATTATTAAGCTAGCATATGCACACCCTCTGACACAAAATATGGTCACTCTTCTGTACCGTGAATTTCTCTAAGTGTTGTTCGGGTTAACGTGAGAGCCACACAGGGAAATATTAAACATCGAGATCCAAGGATGAAATTAAGTCATAGCAGTGACTTATCTGCATGTCACGAAATATGAAGTCTTTATGGCTTAGTAATAAAGCTCTTTCTTCTCGTTGCAAAGACTGGATGTCTCTCTCTACGTAAAACAGACACATGTAAACACAGCACACAAGATGATTCCTGAGTTATTCAGAATGTCCGTGGAACTTAGTATCTGAACAGCGACCAATGTCTGTGGGACTTAGTCTCTGAACAGCGACCAATGTCCGTGGGACTTAGTCTCTGAACAGCGACCAATGTCCGTGGGACTTAGTCTCTGAACAGCGACCAATGTCTGTGGGACTTAGTCTCTGAATAGTGACCAATGTCTGTGGGACTTAGTCTCTGAACAGCGACCAATGTCCGTGGAACTTAAGTCTCTGAATAGCGACCAATGTCCGTGAGACTTAGTCTCTGAATAGCGACCAATGTGTGTGGCACTTAGTCTCTGAATAGTGACCAATGTCTGTGGGACTTAGCCTCTGAACAGCGACCAATGTCTGTGGGACTTAGTCTGAACAGCGACCAATGTCCGTGGAACTTAAGTCTCTGAATAGCGACCAATGTCCGTGGGACTTAGTCTCTGAATAGCGACCAATGTGTGTGGGACTTAGTCTCTGAATAGTGACCAATGTCTGTGGGACTTAGCCTCTGAACAGCGACCAATGTCTGTGGGACTTAGTCTCTGAATAGTGACCAATGTCTGTGGGACTTAGCCTCTGAACAGCGACCAATGTCCGTGGGACTTAGTCTCTGAACAGTGACCAATGTCCGTGGGACTTAGTCTCTGAACAGCGACCAATGTCCGTGGGACTTCGTCTCTAAACAGCGACCAATGTCCATGGGACTTAGTCTCTGAACAGCGACCAATGTCTGTGGGACTTAGTCTCTGAATAGCAACCAATGTCCATGGGACTTAGTCTCTGAACAGCAACCAATTCCCCTGTCAAAGGGTGTACAAACCTGTAATAATATGTTTAGAATATTTTGAATCACTAGTATATAGAAAGAGTGCGCAGGGTTGGGGAAAGGCAAAATAAGTGAAGAGGAAATTCGAAAGGAAAGGAGAACTGGATAAAAAAAGTGGAAAAAAAGCAAAGAAACAAAGAAAGTCAAGAAAGAGAAGAGGGAAGAAAGAAAACGAACGAAAGAAAGAAATGTAGAGAAGAATAAAATGAAAGAAAGAAAAAAAAAACGAGAGAAAAAATAAAGAAGAAAAAAGGGACACAGGAAAGGAAAAAGTACACAGGAAGAAATGAAGAAAGAAAAAAGTGGGAAGAATGAAGAAAAAAGAAAAAAGGTATAGAGACAAGAAACAGAAGACAAAAAATGCAAAAAGAATTAAAGGTACACAGAGAAAGTAAAAAGGAAAAGTAAAATAAAAAATGAAGAAAGGAAGAACAAAAGGATGGCAGGAAGAAATGAAAAAAGAAAGAATACATATGAGAAGAAAGGAAAGAAAACACGAAAGAAATAAAGAAAAGCAGTGACATTACAGTGGTGCCAGAAGCAGTACACTGCTGCACACAAAAATTACTACAACTTAAACCAGGACTGAAACTTCATGTTAACCTTTAGAGAATGATAGTATACATTAAAAGCATTTGTGATTTGTCCATCGTGCATAGATGTACAGAAGCAAGCATTGTTTGACATCCTCAAAAGAAAGTTGTAATATGTGGTAGGACTCCCTCTTGTGGCAATGCAGGAAGCCACACATCAAGAGATTCCATCGCAGAGGTCCCCAATAGTATTCTGAGGCACATTTCACTATCATTTCTACAACTGCAAATGCAGAACATCCAGTGTTAATATGGGTATGTGATGTAGGAGAAGACATCATCCTACCTCATCCTAAATGTACTCTAAATCCAGCAACCTCACAAGAATGGTGTCAAGACTTGTTCAGTTATACTGTTCAAGCTGTATGGAAATGAGCATCATCTTGTTGAAAAATTTTTCAACATTCTGAAGAATCTCGACATATTGCTATGCTATCTCTGTGCCTTCAATAAACGTAAGAGGTGATCTGGAGCCATAACTGATGGCACTCAAAATCATAACACATGCTATGCTGTCAGGAAAATATGGTACTCGTAAATGCAGGATTGCTTCGTTGTCTTTGCAATGCCAAAGCGTGATGCAATCATCATCTGCACTATGACTGAAGCGGTTCTCATAAGAGAATACAATGTGTTGTCATTCCTGCCTCCAATTGTGATGCAAAACAACACTAAGTGGTCAAAGGTAAACAGCGCAGAGGATGCTGTGCTTGCAGTCCAGACTCACTGAAACATTGACAGATGAATCCTCATGAAAACCTGCAAATGCAGTATAGGCCCAACAGAATGTAGGATCTCTCTGGATGTTGTTCCAATCGCTACTACAACTTGGTGGACATCAAAATCTTTTTCTATTTGTAGTATTTCTGGTGGGACCAGTACCTGGCTAATGTGATTACGAGCTGTACATATCCGCTCTTGCTCACACACAGTGTCACAGTGGTGTTTACAATGTCAATGTCTAGTTATACAGTGAGCTGACAATTTGGGCTCATGCATTCCAATAATGTGATTGCTGTGCAAATAGATCTGCAGTAATTGGTGGTATTCCACCAGAGTCTACAATATGGCATACTGATCTTTTCACTATTAATTATATCCTTACTACCTGTCACATGGTCTTTTATACACAGAGACATGTCAACTAACATTCCCTGTATGATGTGTTGTAAATCACTTTTAGTATTTCATGTAGCAATGATCTGATAGCAAATGGACGACTCTACGTGTGTAGAAATTTTTCATATTCAGCAATGTTTTATTTAACAGTGCTATCAATTGCAGTGTCCTGCACAGTGGCATCATGGTCTAAGACATCCTGCCTAGGACTCACGTTGCAGAATGTACGCTGATCAGAGTCCCTATGGGGGAACAAATTTTCTCATGAATATCGGCCAGTGTACAGGTAGTGATAATAATCCTATATTTCTTTTATTTTAAGCGTTCTTTTATGTTTCTTTGGGTATTTTTTATTTCTTCTTTGGTTATTTTATATAGTGATGATTATGATTATGATGATGATATTTAACTTATTTTATATTTTTGTTTTCATATTTTCCGATAATGGTATATCTCTAATGTGATAAGTTGAGCTATATATAAACATAATTTTCCTTACTGTGTATACTTAAAAATATTGTATTCATTGTATGCTTTGTACTGCACTATTGTATTACTACTATTAGTATTATTATTACTATTAGGCCTGTTATTATTATTTTATTTATTATTATTATTATTATTATTATTATTAATATTATTATCATCATTACTATTCTTATTTATTATTATTATTATTATCATCAATAATTTTCTTATTTTTTTATACTTTGTAGGCCTCATTTATTTTTGACCTGCTGTTCACATTTTATTATGCTTTTTTCTTTCTTTCTGTATGTTATATATTATGTCTGATTTCTTCTTACTTGTTGTTTACATTTTATTATTATTATCTTATTCAGTTTTGTGTGTACTTTGTAAATTTGTAGTGTTTCTATAACGCAGTTTTTACTCCTGGTTGAGTGTTAGAGAAGGCCGTATGGCCTTAACTCTGCCAGGTTAAATAAATCATTATTATTATTATTATTATTATTATTATATGGATGGATATTAATTGCTTTAGCATCATGATGCATTTGAGGACCTACGATAGGTAGCGAAATCCAGTTACGAAAACCAGCTATAGAGGCTGAGGAAATCATCGTGCTAACCACATGATGCCTCGATTTGGGTTGCATGATCGTCCACTTCTGCTTCAGCAAATGAACATGAGGCCAGCTGGTCAGTCTCGGCCCTTAAAAAGGGATGTAGTGCCACAGATTATTATTATTATTATTATTATTATTATTATTATTATTATTATTATTATTATAACTGCAGAAGCTATTCCGTGCCGAAATTCAATGTGTATAAGAAATGGCCCACAAATTTTGCCTGGAATCCTCTATTAGAGAGATAGTTTTCTTATGTGCTTTGCTTCTCCTCCAGAGGAAACCATGCTAATGATTTTTATCAATTGAGTTGGGTTTGAACCCATGAACCTCAGACCCTACAGCTACCATAGTGATTACTAGATAACCGAGGATGACAAGGAAGATAAAAAAAAGAACAAAACAATGAAAGGGAAAGAAATCAAGAAAAGAAAAAGAAAGAGGAAAGTAAGAAATAAAGAAAATAGAAAGAAAGAAGGAAAGCAAGCTGGAGAGAAAGAAAAAAAAGGACGGAATAAAATGATGAAGGAAAACTATTATACCTGTAGTAGTAGTAGTAGTAGCTAATCTGGATGGTCACATCTTCTAGTATACTTACTTACAAATGACTTTTAGAGAACCTGGAGGTTCATTGCCGCCCTCACATAAGCCTAGCAGTCCCTATCCTGAGCAAGATTAATCCAGTCCCTAGCATCATATCCCATTTCCCTCAAATCGATTTTTATATTATCCTCCCATCTACGTCTCGACCTCCCCAAAGATCTTTTACCCTCAGGTCTCCCAGCTAACACTCTATATGCATTTCTGGATTCATCAATACGTGCTACATGTCCTGCCTATCTCAAACGTCTGGTTTTAATGTTCCTAATTGTTAAGTGAAGAATACAATGCATGCAGTTCTGCATTGTGTAACTTTCCCCATTCTGCTGTAACTTCATTCCTTTCAGAAACAAATATTTTTCTAAGCACCTTATTCTCAAATACCCTTAATCTCTGTTTCTCTCTCAAAGTGAGAGTTCAAGTTTCACAATCATTCACAACAACTGGTAATATAACTGCTTCATAAATTCTAACGTTTAAGTTTTTTTTTTAAAAGCAGACTGGATGACAAAAGCTTCTCAACCGAATAATAGCAGGCATTTCCCATATTTATTCTGCGTTTAATTTCCTCTTGAGTGTCATTTATATTTGTCTTCTAACAAGGGAAGGATTTCGGCTCGAACAGGAATTTCGTATCCAAAATTTGTATACAGGCCCATCTTTACATCTCTGTAAAGCTCCCAAAAGCATTCGTTTGTGTAATGTGTGGTTTGTCTGTTAGAGCACTGTACAAGTTGAGGGGTGGGGAGAGCACTGAGGGGATGGGACACCTTACCCGTAAGTCTAGCCTAGCCTAGCCTAGAAGCTAGTGTGAGCAGTAAAATGTCTAAAGCCCATTTAAGAACATTTTTCTACAACGTTCTGTATGAAAATATTGCAGCTAATCAAAAGTGTACATTGTTGTGTGAGTCACTGAATGCGCACAAGGACGCAACCTTAATAAATGAATCATTCCAAGGCTAGGACATGGAATGTATGATCATTCCACCTAAAAAACTAAATATATCCAGCCTCTGAATATCTATTTCCTTAGACAATACAAAATATATGCTCGGAGGAAAACAGATTACATAAGGACTCTTGCTGAGAATCCAGAACTTAACTTGGGAAATCGAGTGTTTATAATGAAAATGAACTCTGTTATTCATAACCAGTTGTCTGCTCCAGTATACCGCCCTATGCTTCAGTATTCCTGGCAGTCAGCTGGTTATGTGAATCCTGAACAAGTCTTCGACTTCAAAAATGTAATTCAGCTGGCATTTGATTTTTCAGCACTGGAGTGTGGTTCAGAAGATTGTTCAGGTGTTGCTTCTGTGTGTTGTGCTTACTGCTTTGCTCCATGCTGTTTCATGCATTTTGTAGAGAATCCTGATGTAGGCTACATTTTTAAAGAAGTGTATTGACCTATACCAACCAAACGGACAGTTACACAAATGAATGCTTTTACGGTCTTCATCACTATTGTGAGGCAAGCGTCTGCACAAATTTTTAACAAAAAATTCCTGTTCGAGCTGAAACCTTTCCCTTGTAAGTATGAGTAATTTTTAATGTTTTGATAAAGTGTGTAACATATATTACATCTTAACATACCTCAGGTTTCAGATCAGCATCCATATTTGTTGTATTTCCACCTCCTACATGAGGTGCAGTGCCTGCAGCATTCTGTGCTGAAGCATGATTGCTGTGGATATGCACCAAGGGTACAGTGCTTGCAGCAACATGATTAGACAGAAGTGGCAGTGAAGGTGTTGCATCTAGCTCGCCATTCTGAGGAAGCCGTGGTGTTGGTGCGATAGGACCATTGTGCATGGAAGGCAATGTCAGAGGGCCAGGTATGTGCACGATGCTCACACTTGCCTGGCTTGCAGCTACAACTGCCGGCTTTAGATCTGGTGGTTTGTCTATTTTATCTATCACATGGATCAATCTAGTTTCCTCTGCTATGCTATGAGATCCTGGAAAGCAAAAATGATCCATAAAATTATATGTAATTACTTCTGGTACGCAACATATCAAGTAGTCTTCGTACTTCAACATTAATACACAAGAGACTGAAATACAAACAGACCCTGGCTTACACAGATACTAAACACGTAGATTCTAACTTAACAGACAGATTGAAATACAAACAGATCCTAAACACGTAGATTCTAACTTAACACACAGATTGAAATACAAACAGATCCTGACTTACACAGATCCTAAACACGTAGATTCTAACTTAACACACAGATTGAAATACAAACAGACCCTGGCTTACACAGATCCTAAACATGTAGATTCTAACTTAACACAGATTGAAATACAAACAGATCCTAAACACGTAGATTCTAACTTAACACACAGATTGAAATACAAACAGATCCTGATTTACACAGATCCTAAACACGCAGATTCTAACTTAACACACAGACTGAAATACAAACAGATCCTGACTTACACAGATCCTAAACACGTAGATTCTAACTTAACATACAGACTGAAATACAAACAGATCCTGGATTACACAGATCCTAAACACGTAGATTCTAACTTAACAGACAGATTGAAATACAAACAGATCCTAAACACGTAGATTCTAACTTAACACACAGATTGAAATACAAACAGATCCTGACTTATACAGATCCTAAACACGTAGATTCTAACTTAACACACAGATTGAAATACAAACAGACCCTGGCTTACACAGATCCTAAACACGTAGATTCTAACTTAACACACAGATTGAAATACAAATAGATCCTGACTGACTTACAGAGATCCTAAACACGTAGATTCTAACTTAACACACAGACTGAAATACAAACAGATCCTGACTGACTTACATAGATCCTAAACACGCAGATTCTAACTTAACACACAGATTGAAATACAAACAGATCCTGACTTACACAGATCCTAAACAAGTAGATTCTAACTTAACACACAGACTGAAATACAAACAGACCCTGGCTTACACAGATCCTAAACATGTAGATTCTAACTTAACACACAGATTGAAATACAAACAGATCCTAAACACGTAGATTCTAACTTAGCACACAGATTCAAATACAAACAGATCCTGACTTACACAGATCCTAAACACGTAGATTCTAACTTAACACACAGACTGAAATATAAACAGATCCTGACTTACACAGATCCTAAACACGTAGATTCTAACTTAACATACAGACTGAAATACAAACAGATCCTGGTTTACACAGATCCTAAACACGTAGATTCTAACTTAACAGACAGATTGAAATACAAACAGATCCTAAACACGTAGATTCTAACTTAACACACAGATTGAAATACAAACAGATCCTGACTGACTTACATAGATCCTAAACACGTAGATTCTAACTTAACACACAGATTGAAATACAAACAGATCCTGACTGACTTACATAGATCCTAAACACGTAGATTCTAACTTAACAGACAGATTGAAATACAAATAGATCCTGGCTTACACAGATCCTAAACACGTAGATTCTAACTTAACAGACAGATTGAAATACAAATACATCCTGACTTAACACAGATCCTAAACACGTAGATTCTAATTTAACAGATAGATTGAAATACAAATAGATCCTGACTTACACAGATCCTAAACACGTAGATTCTAACTTAAAACACAGATTGAAATACAAACAGACCCTGGCTTACACAGATCCTAAACATGTAGATTCTAACTTAACACAGATTGAAATACAAACAGATCCTAAACACGTAGATTCTAAATTAACACACAGATTGAAATATAAACAGATCCTGATTTACACAGATCCTAAACACGCAGATTCTAACTTAACACACAGACTGAAATACAAACAGATCCTGACTTACACAGATCCTAAACACGTAGATTCTAACTTAACACACAGATTGAAATACAAACAGATCCTGACTTATACAGATCCTAAACATGTAGATTCTAACTTAACACACAGATTGAAATACAAACAGACCCTGGCTTACACAGATCCTAAACACGTAGATTCTAACTTAACACACAGATTGAAATACAAACAGATCGTGACTGACTTACAGAGATTCTAAACACGTAGATTCTAACTTAACACACAGACTGAAATACAAACAGATCCTGACTGACTTACATAGATCCTAAACACGCAGATTCTAACTTAACACACAGATTGAAATACAAACAGATCCTGACTTACACAGATCCTAAACACGTAGATTCTAACTTAACACACAGACTGAAATACAAACAGACCATGGCTTACACAGATCCTAAACATGTAGATTCTAACTTAACACACAGATTGAAATACAAACAGATCCTAAACACGTAGATTCTAACTTAGCACACAGATTCAAATACAAACAGATCCTGACTTACACAGATCCTAAACACGTAGATTCTAACTTAACACACAGACTGAAATATAAACAGATCCTGACTTACACAGATCCTAAACACGTAGATTCTAACTTAACATACAGACTGAAATGCAAACAGATCCTGGTTTACACAGATCCTAAACACGTAGATTCTAACTTAACAGACAGATTGAAATACAAACAGATCCTAAACACGTAGATTCTAACTTAACACACAGATTGAAATACAAACAGATCCTAAACACGTAGATTCTAACTTAACACACAGATTGAAATACAAACAGATCCTGACTTATACAGATCCTAAACACGTAGATTCTAACTTAACACACAGATTGAAATACAAACAGACCCTGGCTTACACAGATCCTAAACACGTAGATTCTAACTTAACACACAGATTGAAATACAAACAGATCCTGACTGACTTACAGAGATCCTAAACACGTAGATTCTAACTTAACACACAGACTGAAATACAAACAGATCCTGACTGACTTACATAGATGCTAAACACGCAGATTCTAACTTAACACACAGATTGAAATACAAACAAATCCTGACTTACACAGATCCTAAACACGTAGATTCTAACTTAACACACAGACTGAAATACAAACAGACCCTGGCTTACACAGATCCTAAACATGTAGATTCTAACTTAACACACAGATTGAAATACAAACAGATCCTAAACACGTAGACTCTAACTTAGCACACAGATTGAAATACAAACAGATCCTGACTGACTTACATAGATCCTAAACACGTAGATTCTAACTTAACAGACAGATTGAAATAGAAATAGATCCTGACTTACACAGATCCTAAACACGTAGATTCTAACTTAACAGGCAGATTGAAATACAAACAGATCCTGGTTTACACAGAGCCTAAACACGTAGATTCTAACTTAACACACAGGTTGAAATACAAATAGATCCTGACTTACACAGATCCTAAACACGTAGATTCTAACTTAACAGACAGATTGAAATACAAACAGATCCTGGTTTACACAGATCCTAAACACGTAGATTCTAACTTAACAGAGATTGAAATACAAACAGATCCTGACTTACATAGAACCTAAACACGTAGATTCTAACTTAACACACAGATTGAAATACAAACAGATCCTGACTTACACAGATCCTAAACACGTAGATTCTAACTTAACACACAGATTGAAATACAAACAGATCCTGACTTACACAGATTCTAAACACATAGATCCTGACTTAACACTGATCCTAAACACGCTCTACATAATGAAAGATAATAGAATAACAGAAGTTCTCTATTGCATCTGATAGTGCGCGCTAGTGTACCATGCTAAGTATCGATAGTACAACTGGGCCTGATCAATTATCATGCTATATTTTGATCAAAGAGTACAGCTACAGCAAAATTATTCTCATTATTCTGAGCTCTTTGGTTTGTTCTTCTGTGGTCATAAGGCAATCATCATCATAAAATGACAATCAATACGAACAGCTGTTAGAGGAGTGACCTTTTTTTTTTTTTTTATATATACAAGGAGTTTCGTGTATATAACTACTGCAAAGCAATTCCATGTATAGTTACAGGCTGTTTATACATCCATCGCTTATGCACGGTTTATTAGTAATGTTTTCTGTCCCAACTCTGCATAAGTCTTGTATAAAAACTATACATGGTTTATTAGTAAGACCGTAAATATTTAAGTACAAAAGGAAACAAAATATTAAAATGATTAAAACATAAAATTACCATGTTTGTTGAAGTCTATGGGAATGTGACTACGATGTGCAGGATTGTTGGCATTGTTATCCACATATTCAACTGTACGCCGGCGATAATCTGCTTTACCACCTCCACGACCTGTCACATTCCAGGCTGGATGTGAGCCACCATCTACCCTGGTGGGTGACGCAGGAGCTAACAAGGATGGCCGTCCCACAGGGTCCTCAGGGATAGGACGAAATCCCAGGCCAACACTCAAGGCTAAAAAATTAAGTCAAAACAGATATCTTTAAATTTCCTACTTACAAAAAAGAAATGAGTAAAATTTGATTTTACTTTCAAACATTTATACAGGTATAATTTTAACATTTATAACTAGTATTCCATGTTTCTATAGTCACTGTCCTATGTTGTAGCTTTTCATCCTGAAAATTCAATTGGCTTCCTTAATTTGGGCTTTTTAGCAACAGTACATATTCCGAGTGTGGGGGAGCTGCCTCAATCCCAAACCTGCACACCAGTATATTTGTTTGACATTTACTCCTGTAGGAGAGTGGCCATCACAATAACTTAGAAGTCTCTCCTACCCAACCTGTTGGTCTGCAGGAATTATTTTTTAAATTGTAAACCTGGTTTGATGGAAGAAAAGGTCTTAAGGCCTTGCCTCTGACAGGTAAAATAAAATAAATTATTATTATTTCCCTCCTACCTGCCAGCAAGCTGGTTAGGTCTCTTTCCTATCCATGTGCCTGGGGACACGCCCTCTAACATCATAATGTCTAGTTTTAAAATACTGTATTAAGAAATAATTACAAGTGTTTTTATATATATATGTGCTGAACTCGCTTCTGTAAAAAGCAAAAAACTATCTTACTATTGCAAGTTAATGCTGATTCTCACCTATATATGTTAAATGTACTTACATGCACTGGGTACTGGTGCATCTTCACCACCCTCTGGTTCACCCCTACTTTCAACCTCCACCTCAGAACGAGCTGTGTCATCTGATCTAGCAACACTACCCGTGTCATCTGTATCCACTTCTGTCAGTCTTTCAGAATCAGATGCCAAGACATCTGTACTCCAGGCCTCAGATGCTGTCTCTGACACATCCAGCAACTGTTAACACAAGTTAAATCAACTTATTAAAACAGAATATAATTATAAGTAGCGGAAGGATGTTGATGATCTAGAAATCTACTTGAAATAATCAACAAAATCCCCTTAAAGCAATTTAAAAATGACATAAAATTAAAAGAAAATGATATTTAAATACTATTCAAAGTACTTGCACCCCAACTTCTTAAAAATTAGTCACCTTGTTTCAATGACTACCCTGCAAATCTCGAAGAGAGGAGGCAACTTCCTGGAATTTGACTAAGATAAAGGAAAAGGGTATGCAACAAAATGAAGGTTTTAAGGAAAACTATAGATTTTAAAGGAAAGCCACTACAATCCCATTACATGTCAGTTCTGAAGAAAAATATGTTAAATACTTTATTATCCCTGACTGGGTCTGAGTTATTAAATCCCAAAATAATTGGATAATTATTATAACTACTTTATTGTTGCGGAATGTCATATCATAAATATGAAAATTTTTCATGCATGAGACTGATGTGACATTTAAATTGGGTATAATAATAAGGCACGACTACAACTTGCCTGGGTTGACTCTGCAAGCTGAGTGACTGCACCATCTGTAGTGCTGGTGAGAAAGTTCTTTTCACTACACTGTTCAACTGTCTCGCTGTCACTTGCCAGTACATCTGTGCTCCATGTATCACTCACTAATGAGATGGTTTCATCCCCTATTAGACAAAAGACTCATATAGATATTGACATCAACTACATCTTAAAGTATCTACTGTAATTACAATACCGGGGTGTTCACGAGCTGAACAAGAAAGATCACAACAAAATATCAGGGTTAGTACAAAGAAATTGACATTTTCAATGTTCTATAAATACAAAACTATTAAAGTTATCAGGAAACAATTCACACTGTTTTATGAAGTAATTCTTCAAGTTTACTTTGGGAACTCTCAAATTTTTTATTGTTAGTAAAATAACATACACAAAAATACAGACTTAATTCTTTCCTGAAGGATTAAAAACTCGTGTTCAGGGAGTTATCCAAACACATATTTAACACAAATAAAGATAATTGTTTGACACAAAGTGAGTTAAGAAAGAAAAAAACATACAGATAAATTAACAAACACAATTTCAATTTTAACAATTTAACTCATACAAATACACATACATATTAAATCAATATATATTCTTTAAAAATTAAATTCCTAATGCTATTTTTTAATTTTCTGATAGTAAAATTTTCCAAATTTGGGTATTTTTTAATTATTTTATTATATAACCTTGGACCACAGCAGGCATCATGGCTAAGAGCTGTGCTTGTGAAACACTTTGGTTCCTCTAGTCGTATAAAATCGGATCTTTTAGTTCCATATTTATGATGATACAATTAGAATTTATTGCGATTTTTATGTATGAAGTTTAATCAGGCAATATAATAAATCTGTTTATGCTCGACCATGCCGAAATGTAGTAATTATACACCTTATAGTAGCTCTTTAATGCACCTCATTAAAGTACACCTATTCATTATAGTTCAGTTGTTCAGCCAATGACAAATCACCATTGTATCATTATAAAAGCGCAAGTATCGATTATTCTTGGATATGCAATCGAAAGACAACTAGCGAAAAGTCACGGAGGCTGGAAATCCAATACTGTCGCAGAAGGTTATGTTCTGTTACTATAATAATTAGCGTTAATTTTAAATAATATTCAAATAAATTCAATTTGTCATCTCGTTTTTCAATTCTAAATCAATTTTCAGGTTATATCAAGACTAATGTTCATGTTATTCTCTAGATTATATCAAGGTCAATGACATTCATTCCTTGGAAAAAATCAATACTTTCGCGTCTGCACACATCTCACAATTTAGAAGGTCAGTTCCGCTCCTCACTTACATAACCATAACATGAATATTTATGAATAATTTCAAGTTATAAATATGGTCGAGCATAAAAAGTCATATGAAACTTGCCTATAATGGTAATTAAGACGCTCGTATGAAAATTATGAAACTCACCTGCGCTCATTTCATAAACAAACATACTCGCGTCTTAATTACTACCATTATAGGCTCGTTGCATAATGTACTATTAATTTTCAGAACATTAAAATCACCGAACAAAAGTTCGGATGAGTAATCAATTGGTTAATTAAGGCATATTTAATTACTCTTTTCTGAACAAGTATTAGTGGAATGAGATTAGAATTACAAGCATTTCCTCACCCTAAAATTCCATACTGGAGAATGGTTGAAATAAATCTAAATAAATTACACGTAAAATATTAACTGGTAAATATGGCCGAAGTATAACAAAGAAATAAATTGTTTTACGTAATCTATTGCACAAGTAATGTTCAATAGGCTTTCTGTTATTACTAATTCTACAATTTTTATTCATAATCCAGTCAGCGTGTTAAATCATTATAATGTAACATAATTAATTTCTTCACAAACTCTGTATAAGAATCTCCTGATTCCATTGTACAGTGAAAGTAACTCAAAGCCAAATATAAAGTATAATGAAACAAATATTATGAATTTACCTTCAAGTAACTTCTTGATTTCAAATTTTCCAAATTTGTCATCAATATCTGATCGACTTTGTTTGTTTGGCGGTGGAGGAGCGAAGTCCATAGGTTGACGAGGTTCCCCAACTGGTCCTCTCAGGACACCACCAAGCCCTTCTTCACCCTCTGTTATTTGTGAAGAAGGGGTATCTCGACCTAATGAAAACAAACTGTCTGTAAACTTGTACATTATTAATTAAATTCCTTTATTATTATTATTGCCATTTAACAGAGTGGATTGAAAGAAACTCATGGGGATCCTGAAGAAAATTAATGTGAATTCGAAAGAGAGCAGGCTGTTAAGTAACCTTCATATGAAACGAATCAAAGTGAGGGATAGGCAAAATTCTAAGCCCATTTCGAAAGTCATTAGAAAATAAGCTGGTAAAATTCATGTTCTGGGAATAATAAGTTAATTAAGTAGTACAATATTGCTGCAATCGGAAAGTATTGGGAATAAATTTGAATAAGGAACAAAAGAAAAAAGTTTCCTTCCCAGGCAGGATTCGAACCATGAAAGTCTTAGTTACCAGTCTATCGTGCTCTGGAGTGAACAAGACTCTGAAATCAGCTACAAGGGTCAATCCGCTTTTTCTGCCACTATTGTACAAGAAGTGTATTTATAAAAAATAAAACTTGCTTTACTTGAAATAGTTGATTTTGATACTCAAGTTATGATAATGTTTATTGTCCAAATACAGGAACATCTATTTCCTGTTATTCTTACCTGAAATATTTGGTGTTCCTCTACCTGACACATTGGCTGAAACCATGTCAGAGAGATTATCATTCTGATCATTCTCTAGTTCAAGAGATGATGCAACACTGTGATTAGATGCGGCTTCTGATACAGCTTCAAGATTGTCACTTGTATTGCCTGCAGATCACAGAACAAAAAACAGAACTGAAAAATACTGAAACATGGGACGAGCACTGTAGTACCAATAATTTCGCAAAAATTTACTCATCTACACTAATGTGGAGTATAACCTTAAAATTTTTGTGGTGTTCAATGTAGTGTAAGGGATTTTGATTTCTTCACAGTCTCCAGAGATGTAGAAACATTGTGTGTGTGCGTGTACCGTATTTAGTTTAACAATATGAGGTCCTGGTGTATTCATTAAGTTCACATTAAAAATGTAAAACTTCAAGTCTATGTGGGAGTCTATCATTAAGTAGCACAGCTCTTTTTGTTTCATTTGTAGTTAGCCTGCAAAGGGCAGGTTCCATTGTAAGCTAATTCTTTTGTTTAGTTTGGAAGTTGCAATAATATTTGAGAAAACACTAATTTGGAGCACTACATGTAAGTCTCTATTGCTAATCAATGGATAACTGCTTGGAAGTGTTACAGTAACAATATATCCCTAAATTTGTCAGTTCAATTTTTAGGGTACATATTTAATTTCAATTTAATTTCAGTATAAGTTTCATTCACCGTTTGTCTACATTCAAGTAATGCAATATTAATTTATTATAATTTGGTATCTCTCATATTTTCCGAGAAAATGTAAAACATTCTTCATAATTTGTCACCATACAAGAGTTTACGAACTTGTGTTGTCTGTATATGTTATATTTACATCAAAATGTTAATAGAAGTCGAAACAATTTTTACCAATGGAACCTTCATCATGTGATAGAGAAAATCTGGTTCTTTTCTCATGACTTTCTCCTCTTTCAACCACGCCCCCTCCTTCACCATCTCGCTCTTCTCTGCTGTCTGGCAAGTTTACACGTACTCGAGCTTCTGAACATGATGCATGCTCCTCCATGCAAAGTATCTGTGAAAGGAAAACACATAAGAAACCCACAAACCTTTAAGACATTTCAAGAAAATTTCGTCTTAAATTCGTACAGCATTAAGTTTTAAGTACAATGTGCCAGATTTAGAACATTACCAAAAACTAGCACTTTCGATATCTCCAGCTACACTGTTGCCTTCCGTCACCCAGCCCACAAGATAATAGCAAAAAATACATTTGACACTCATTCACATTACCACTAATAGCTATTACATTAAAAAGTGGAATAAAATACATAGCTTTATTTATTAAAATTATGACGTCTTTTCCTATGTTTTCTATCTTGTATACTTTCAGTCCCTCTCAATTTGTTACTAAGATCACAGTTGCATGACTAAGAACATCAACACCTGGAAAGTTCTCTACAAAACCTTCTATGCATTTGTTGGGCAGAGTTAGTGAATACATAAGAATCATACCCATCATTTGTAAGAAGAGAAAATTCATAGTGAAATATAGTGGAACACGTGTTGTCAGCAAATAGCTGGATACACTACGAAGATAGATAGATAAAAATCATAAACAAATCTTGCCTTTGTATAGTAAATTGTGGAACCTCCATTCCATTCACATGAAAAAAAATTCTCACTCGTACCGACTGCCAGATCCAGCAAGAAACTTAACTCCTTTTTACAGGAACTGAATGAATCCAATTGTCGTGTATTTGTCCTTTCTTATCTTACTGTCAGCTTAGGCCTGGATCACCAATATTAACACATTATGAGGCATGTCAGGGAAACTCACTACAGGTGCAGGCAGTAAAATGCCATCTTATGGTAAGATTATAAAACTGACAGTCAGTAATAACTTTGCATAAATAACAACTATGAACATAAAAAAGTCTGCAAGTCCAATGATAGTCTAAGCCTTAAAATGGGGAAAAAGGAAGGATGAGAACATAAAAAGAGGAAGTAGAACAGAATAAACGAAGAGTTGAAGAAAAGAATAAGGGAGCAAAGAAAGAGCAAGAAGAAAAAGAAAAATAACGAAAAAAAGAATACACGGGTAGAGGGAAAGAATAATTTTTTTTATTTTAGTAGGTTATTTTACGACGCTTTTATCAACATCTTATGTTATTTAGTGTCTGAATGAGATGAAGGTGATAATGCTGGTGAAAATGAGGGAAAGAATAAGAGAAGGGAGAAGAGAGATGAAAGAGGAATAGGGGAAGAACAATAGAAAGGAGATGAAAAGAAAGATGGAAACAGAAGACAAAAAATGAGTCAAAGAGGACTGAAATGACAATAGGAAGAGTGAAAAACAAGAGGAAGATAAGAAGTCTAAAAATAACTCTAACTCATTCATATGTGCATCACAGGATGTAATATTAGAGATTTCACATTTTTCAGGATGCTCTTTCAAATGGTGTATAAATTGTTTAGAAGTTTTCTTAAGGGTATCGGTACGTGAACGACCACAAATATTATCAGGAAATGCAGGCTTTAAATTTCTAAACTTTTATAAGAAAATGAACTCACAATTGGACAAAAATTAAAAGGCACCACAATAAGACTTATTAGAACTTAAATATCTGATAAAAGTATATAAAAAAAAGGTTACTAATAATATTTTTCAAACCAGTTTTATCAGAGTATGAAAAAAAAAAACGAATTCTGCAGTTAAATCCTTTCGTAACCATAACGTTGTTATGGTTTCTCTGATGGCTTTAATATTTTTGCTGCATGTAATAAACACTTATTTCTGAAAAGTAGACTATTCTCAGACATGTAGAGTTGTTTATTTTAATACAATTAATTTTTTATGTGTCCCTATATAAAATATATTAAAATTTACATAATGTTTTGTGACCTAATTTTTCTATTTAAAAAAATGGGCATTATTGTAGTCTACTTTTTGCATAAATTCATGTTAAATCAATGTACAAAATTTCATAATTCTATCTCTAATGGTTGTGGAGTTATGAAATAATATGTGTGAAAATGTTCAAATTTTGGAAAATTTAATTTAAAGTAAAAAGTGATTTCTTAAAAATATTATTAGTAACCTATTTCATATTTTTATCAGATATTTAAGTTCCATAAGTCCTGTTGTGATACCTTGTAATTTTTGTCCAATTATGAGTTCATTTTCTTACAAAATTTTAGAAATCTAGAGCCTGCATTTTCTGATAATAATTGTGGTCATTCATGTACATATACCCTTAACACTGAGTGATGTTTCCTCTGTCAGACATTTATTGACTAAGACTTACTTTCTGTTCAGCGATGAGTCCTATACTCTCACCCACATTTGGAGTGAAGGGTATGACCAATACATCCTGACTACTTTGCTCACCACTCTCTTCATCAATGCCCACACTTTCCTCTGTTGTCTCTGTAGTTGAAGTTGTTGCAGGTGTTGATGACGAACGTGTTGCTCGGTTTTTACCAACTGGAAATTTATTAAAACGGAAAAACTTCGTCACTGTCACAGATTCTCGAGCACACAAAAAAATAAACAAATAAAAAACATATAAAGAGCAAGGTATGGGTTGCTCATACGACAGTCTCTCACCAAAGGGACCAAGGCTACTTTTCCAGCAGATTTTTAGTAAATACAGTAGAAAGCTTTATCAAGTGTTATGATTTTCCCTCCCCATCTCATTTCTTTGTTATGATACTATGACCCATGAAAGCTGAATAGATGAAATCGTGATTAACAAAGAAAATATATTGGAATTACAAAATTTTCCCCTCTTCATACTACAGTTTTCCGTCATTTATTTTCTAAATAACAATATCTCACTAAACAATTAGCCTCCTACTACTTCAAGACTGTTCAGTTGTCAGTAGTCCTAAATGTTTAGGATCTAATAAACTCAAACAGGGGTTTTCCGAAGTGTTCTTTTAGGACTTCATACATTCTTACAATATTCTGAAATGTAGAGAAAAGAATGAAAAACTTGCAGCATACAATTTATGAAGTGATGATTCCACCCCAACTCCTCTCCCCCCAATGGTAAGAATGGAGTTAATATGTCACAAATACTTTTTTATAATAATGCTTTATGTAGATATGGAGAAGAATGGAATGTGTGAAGTGGACAGACAGAATAAGAAATGAAGCTGTGTTGGGAAGAGTGGGTGAAGAGGAAGAGGAAGAGGAATTGGTTGGGTCACTGGCTGAGAAGAAACTGCCCACTGAAGGATACACTGGAAGGAATAGTGAATGGGAGAAGGGACAGGGCAGAAGAAGATATCAGATGATAGACAACATTACGATATATGGATCATATGAGACAAAGAGAAAGACAGAACATAGTGTGACAGCCGCATCGAGAATCGAAAGTACGTCCCACAGAAGGCTGGGGCGCGAGAGACGAGGCGAGCTCCGCGAAGCGGCGGAGAGGGGAAAGACGCAAGTCAGCAGCACTGTGGCGTGGCATGGCCGCGCGAACTGGAGGGGACGGACGTAAGAGGAGGACGAAACGTCCAGAAATCGAAAAGACGAGAACGTGTAATTTAGTAATAAATAGAAGAACGGCGCAGAAGTGTGGAGTCAGTCTTGTGAAGCAGCCGTGAGCGAGTGTGAAGCCAGTTTAGTTTGGACAGCAAGCCAGTCAGATTTTGTGAAACAGCCTTCAAGACCGGGGTTCGACTTGAGTTTGTGAAGCAGCAGTGAGCGTCCAGGCGGAAGCAATGCGGCCGGAAGTCTTGAGTTCGAGTGCAGTGGACTGTCTCTAGAAGTCTTGGGTTCGATATACTGTGAACTTGAGTGAATGAGCTAGAAGAACTAGCCAAGGCAAACGAACTGTGAACTGAGAACTGACAGTTTTGTTTTGTAAATAGTGCTTTGTGAACATTGGTTGAGATTAGGAGCACATTGTTGTTCTCAACAATCCAAGTGAATTGTAATTGTCGTCTGGGGAGTGCAATAACGAATACTGTGTTGCTGTGTGGAGTGAAATACCCATTGTTGACGGGAGTGTTTTAAATTCAGTTATAGAAAGTCATTCTTGTTGTAATAAAAGTAACATTGTTGTGTGAAATAAAAGTCACAATAGGAAAGATTGGAGAAAGCTGGGTTTGCAGAACACTGAATTAATGAATGAATAATGCTTTGTCTTCCACTTAAGACACTTGCTTTTTCTTATTTTTCTATCATCATTGTCCTACTCCTCTTCGTAATCATCACCATCATAGAAATAAAAGATTCTTCAAAATATGGCACATAAATGGGCCAATGAATTGGCTATTCTAAAGGAATTTAATCCAATCTCTCACATATTCACGACTCCTTAATACAGACAGAATAAGAGCATTTTATCTTAACATATCTAAAACTAACCTTTTCCCAACAGTCCTGCACCTTTGCGTGGTGTATTAGGAGTCGTCTGCTGTGGCTTTAATCCTCCAGCAGTTCCATGACCATTAACAGTTGTGTTGGTAAGAGGAAATTGCATCAGTAAATTATTCAGCTGCTTCTTCTCTGCTTCCTGGCATTCACTGTCATCAGAAGCTACTGCTTGCAAGAAAACTACCTGTTTAAATAAAAGAGAGCAATGTGAAATTAAAAATGCTTTTTCAATGTCTGCTATATCTAGTTACTAATAATTAAAAATTAATCCTTACCAAATTATGAAGTTCTGCCTCTGTAAATAAAGCTGCAGAACGTGATAATCCCTGAAGTTTAGAACTCACAGTAATCACTGGGCCATCTTCCAAACCATCTGTAGCACCATCCAAAATCGCATCCAGTAAAGAGGACACACAATCCTGATATTAAAGAAAAATATAGTTGCAAAAAATTAAAACTTGAACTTTTCCACACATACACAAAAACTTCTCTCCTCCCCTTTTAGGGACGTCACATTTGACGACTAAAATAGTGTGGAAGGAGAATAATATAACAGGTTTCCAGTTTCACTTATCTGTTTGCATGATTTCATAAACAAGTAAAAAATTATGCTGATAATAAAATTGACAAGTACGCACAGTTAGAAGAACAGTTAAGTGGATCTGGCCAAAACTATTTTGCAGAGATATAACATTAAAATGTGATTAAATTTTGGCTGTTCTGATGCCGATATTCTCTGAACAATAATTCATGAAAATTTACTAGAATCGGTAAAATCATTTCCAACATGTTGAACTGAAATGATTACTTTTAGGAACTAAATATATTAGGCAATCAATATATTACATTAGTACTTTTTGTGCCTATTGTGATCTTATCTTTGAACTCGTATTTTTTTTCTAACATATTTATGATAAATTTTAGCACATTATTATTATTAGTTACTTTATATGAAAGAATGTAAACATAACTGTCAGAAAACATATCTTCACGTTTTATAATTAAATTTTAACAAATTACAGTGATTACAGCAAAAAAAAAAGTCACATTTAAAAAATGAGGGTTAAGTCCTTTTACCTAAACACCATCAATATGATATGATATAATATATGGACAACTAACCTTTTCAAATAGGTTGTAGAGATCAGACACTTTACTGTCCACATCCTCATACTTCCTCATAGCCAACATTTGTACAATTTTAGCAACTTGGATAAGGTTAAAACGAGATATGTAACTGATAGGGGCATCAGTTATACCATACGGTTCTGGATTCACAATTGCAGGGCAAATGAAATACGTAAACACCAAATCTGTACAAATTGCATTGACCTGAAACAAAGGATAAACATTCATCTATATTGGCTAAAATATTACACCAATCATTGCTTATGAATTCAGCAGTGAATATGAAAAATGCTAATTAGGACGTCCAAGTGCTGAGAGGGAGGGGGATATATATATATATATATATATATAGAGAGAGAGAGAGAGAGAGATTCATGTAAAAACAAACCACTTTTTTTTTTTTTTTTTTTTTTTTTTTTTTTTTTTTTTTGCTATAACTTTCAAATTTGCCTTGATTACAGCCAATTCCCTTTGCAAATAGTCATTATTAAAAATATTCTGAGAACACTGAATTGACAAAGCTTCAGTTGCATTTGGCACACTAACGAATTCTTTAATTGCAATGAAATTATCTGAATAGGAGAGTTGTGCAGCTTCAATTGAAGCACCCCAGAGTAATGTGGGTAATGGGAGGTCTGGAAATTGTTTTTTGTAAGCATTAACTCTGGAAGGGGGTTTAATGAAAACTTCTTGGTGTTGGATATTGAAGTGTTCATGTCAGGAAAATTTTCCCTTATGATTTCCGCTACTGTACGAAGTCCATGCACAATACACGCAACATGAATGAGTCTGGAAAAAATAGTTTTAAAATTAAAAATTAAAAAATACATGGGCTATTCCATCTCAAATCGACCGAAATATAGAGAAAATTTACCTTGCAATTTTTAAATACAATGAAACTTTTTCTGTCCGTAGACAACTACGATACAATGCTTTGTGCAAAGTTTGAGGCATCAGAACTTCATAGTGTTTAAATTAAAAATATTTTAATTTATCGTATTTTCATAAAATTAGCAACTTTAAATTGTTGTGGCTCCGAAACCCTTTCACCCAATGATCAAAATCATGGTTTATTTTGATGCTGAAAAGTTAAAGTTTATATTGACATGTAAACAGTTTTTCTTACTTTTTATGGAAATGGAGAAATTTAGATTTTTCTTAATTAAGACACCTTTGCCCACGAAAAAATATTTTTAAAATATATGGTTAGATTCCGCATTGAAAGTACAAATAAACACGTATTTTTTACTGGTGCAACGTTAATAAGAAAGAATTGAAAAATCAAATAAAGAAAATAAATAGTAAGCGCGTGAGCTAACCAGCTGACTGTGAGGCAGGAGCTAGCCTAGGCAAGCAAGGCCAGGAGACATAAACACGTGATGTTTCGTCTAGTAGCGCATAGCTGGGCTAGCTTTATCACAGGTTTTCATAAACACAGGAGTAAAATGACGCCCAATGCTCGCTTATCTTCATCTCTCGGCCAGTGTGTGCTGTGTTGCGCCTTTCAAGTCTAGGCGTGTGAAAATAATTTATTTAATACCCCCGAATCTTATTACTATGACATTAAGCAAACAATGCCGAATCCCTCTTAATAATGCAAGGTTTTTTCTCAATATTTTTTTTTTAATTTTTACAAATGGGCAAAAAGCCTAAAAGTAAATAAAATCAGATTATCTGTCTCTCTGTATATAATAAAAATAAGGATTACTTCTTATCATAACCTACCAAATGTCAGCTTCAAAATGAGCTCTCGTTCAATGTTCTGCAGTAAATGGTTCCAGAGTTCTGAGCACTGAAAGAGGCTTGTTTTTCTAAAATACGCTAAATTTGTCGCTCAACAACACGAAAACCGTTTGACTTTCGATAGTATATTTTTGCAAATGCACTCTCCTCAGCACCTTGTATAAATAGGGAAAAAATTAGAGTATAAAAAAATGCAAGGTTTTTTACTGATCGATTTCATATGGAATAGCCCACATGCATTATATGCTCTATGCATGTAAAAATGATGAACATCGGAAATATACAATTATATGCACTATAAAACTTCACACACAAAAACAGAAGAACATGAAACATATAGCAAAAGTTAATTCCATATCACAAGTAAAAACAAACTAAATATGCATTTGGATATAAATCCGATGTTTAGTAATCAGTGTAAAACAATAGATCGACGTTTCACTGTATTTCATAATTATTGCAACAAGTGTAACTCTGAAGAAGCAACTGTTTAATAATTATACACTCAAGTACCAAAATCTTGCAATGAATCCAACAAAGTAAATGTGTTAATATATGCCATACAAATTATTTCATGACCACTGGAATAACAAACAGTAGGAGCAACACATAATACTTATGAACTTTATTCATTTTTCTTTTCCTGAAGACGTAACCTGATTGAAACATACTGAAAACTTTTACCTCAAACTGTTAAATCCAAAATCTCATTAAACATTTTATTTTCTTACCTCTTTAGGTTCAATATTCCCTGATTTTGAGAGCAAACCAGCAATCTGACGAACAAGCCAACACACACCAGTTGGAAAGCAGTGCATGTTATTTCGTAGACTAAGCACGAAACGGTTTGTAATAGCTACAAGACAACTGTTGGTCCACTTTCGATACTCCTGGAGTCGAACACTGTACTCAGGAGAGCCTTCAGGACCAAACTTCTTTAGGCGTTCCTCTGGAGGAAATCTTAAAAACAAATTTCATCATCATATCAGTAACAAGTAACACAAAGCTTAATCACACATTGTGTCCCTCTCAATAAAACAGTTGGACTGTGCAAATAAATTTTAATAAATTGCAAATAAGGCCAATCAATTCTTAATACATTTCTGCATACACTATCTGTCTTAAAACAATTATACAGATATACTTATATTATTGAAGTACATAAAAGTAGAAAAATGAAATCATGAAAATATGATATTGAATGATGTAAAGGTACGGTCACACATCGCTACTTTTGCAGAGCAACTTTTGTACTGCAGCTGCAAAAGTTGCGTGTCGTGTTCACACGTAAGCCAAAAGTAGCGCGCTGCACGCTACTTTTCGTGCTGCGCAACCCGAGTGCTGCAAAAATTGCAACTGGAGGTTGCGAGTCTGTTCACACACAAGGCGCTACTTTTCCAGCCACAGTCATGCTGCAGGTTTCCATCTCCGTGTTGACTTCTCAATATACATTTTGTGGTTATGTTTGCATTATTAAGAAACTCACGCGAAAGCTTCCTTATCTATTATTTGCTTTTCTGTCGTATCTAGTATTCAAAAATTGACATTATTTTTACTATAAAGCTTTTAAAAACGCCTATATACTTAAATGATAACCAACAGTATATTCACGTAATCAATGTTGGCAACCCTCCTGTTTGGAACTACGCTACGGAAAATTTAAAAAATGAATTATATCGTCAGCAATTATGCTCAGACTGTGTTGTGTATTTAATAACTGTTGCAAATAATTTATTTTCATCACATTTAACATTAAAATATATCCAAAAAATAAAAGTATCATTGGCACATTTGGGTGGTAACACTGGTTGCAACCACAGCAAAAGTTTCAACAAAACCGATATCAAAAATGCTGCGGCTGCAACTCTGAGAACCCTGTTTACATGTCACTACTTTTAAGCTGCGCGCAGCATGGAAAAGTAGCGGGCAGCACGTTCGGCAGCCGCTACTTTTCGGGTTGCACCGTTGTTCACACGTCGCAGTACAAGACTTGCACAGTTTTTTGTACTGCAGCGCTGCAAAAGTAGTGACGTGTGACCGTACCTTAAGATTACAAACATGATTTTAAAATATTTCAAATATAAATTACATCCCAAAAATGGAAGTTTCTATCAACATATTAAAAAAAAAAAAAAAACATTAAACTGAAGAGCTGAGATGCAATTTATTTTATTATAACAAGAATAGCATTAAAGAAAGTCCAGTTTCAGAGAGTAGCTCTTGGTAGTGGATCCAACAGATGGGCTACCCCATTTCCATCTTTTTTTAGTTGCTTATTTAACGAAGCTGTATCAACTACTAGCTTCTTTGGCGTCAATGGGAGTGGTAATAGCGAGATGAAGCCGAGGAGTTGCCAGAGATTACCTGACATTCGCCTTACAGTTAGGGAAAATCTCGAGAAGGAAAAAAAAAAAACCAACCAGGTAATCAGCCAAGCAGGAATCGAACCCATGCCTGAGTGAAACTCTGGATCGGCAGGAAAGTGCCTTAACTGACTGAGCTATGCCGGTGGCTCATTTTCATTTTCCCTAATAATGGAGCCAATATATAGCTATGAAACACTGAATGTCTCTATAACACAGTGCAAATACTGAAGAACTTCGCACTCTTAAAGCATAAAGTCATACAAAATAAAATCACTTAAGGAAAGAGTGAACATAAATTTATGAAGTAAACTAGGGCCAAAAAAATTGTTACAATAAATAATTAATATAAGAAGAAACATTACTGCATTCTTACCTCACTGTTGCCTTATCTGGATCTATGTCCAAAAACATTTCATCCTCAACAAGTAATTGCATAATAGGCTTGTGAAGTGCAGCTGTCAGGAACAATTTTGCAGAAAACAGACCTTCATGGAATTCACCATACAAGCGAGCAAATGCACATGACTTCTGACGAAGAAGCCTGTTGGGTAAAACAATTTTACAGTATAATAATTTTATCACTAATGAGTAGACATGTGATTTTTTGGTGTTCATCTTTATGTAAATAACAGTATCTTTGTGTTTATCATATTTGTGAATTGATGAGTTTGACAGTCTTTACAATAAAAACTTTGAGTATATATGATCAAGTGATTGAGAAATAAGCTTCGTACGACTGCAGTTTCAACAGGTTGGCATCATAAAATATGGAACAGATAATTTTTTAAATACTTATTCAATTATCCGGCAAAATCTCATATCCGGAACTTTGCTAGTCCCATTGGTGCAGGTTAAGAGGGACTGTACTGCATTTCTATTCAGCTATCATTTATTCTTAATCAGTTGCTTTTGTTAACAGTTATGCTAATACTTTACCTTTCCTGATGTTTTCTCATGTCACTTCCTATCTGTTTTTTTGTTTTTGTTTTTTCTTTTCTTTTTTTTTTTTACATTAAAGATCTCTGTAGGTACAAATGCATATAATTCACTACTTGACAATTTTTTTTTATTTAACACTTATGCCACATTTGCAAAAAGTGAATGTCTCAGGAACCTTCTATGCCACATCAATAAATTTAGGAAAGCAGTTATATTGTCAGACTCCAAAGCAGCTATTCTATCAATCGTCTCTAAACACACACCTTCATCTCAAACAGCAGAAATAACTAAAATGCTCTCTCAATTAATATCACTCAATAAAAGAATTTGTATTCTAATGGATACCATCCCATTGTGGAATCCTGGGAAACGAGAATGCGGATGCTTTAGCAAAGAAGGGCAGCACTGCTACTTACAGACCTGTTACTAAATCTACGTATTACCCTGTGAAGAGATTTATTAAATCTACATACTTAGACTTCAACAAACAAAATTTGGTAACTCAATCCCAAGGGAAAAAATGGAACTCTCTGCATCAAAATCCACAGTTAATTCCCGATTTACCACGAAAATCGTCTGTAGCTGCATTTAGATTGGCAACAGGCAATGATTGTTTGGCCAAACACCTGAATAGAATTGGAATATATCAGTCCCCTAACTGCCCATTGTTCAACTCAAACCAAGAAATGGATTCGGAACACCTCAAAATCTGTGCTTCAGTGGCTGGTCATGATAATATCTTTGAAAAATATTGGAGTGCAAGAGGTCAAATGACTTTATTGTCAAACGCCTGGCATTAGAAAACAACAACAACAACATTTACAATCTGTCTACAAGAGACAATAAGTAAATATTATAAAAGAATATGACATGAGTGGAGATGTTATCCCATGACAACATTCCAAAAGAAAAATAACAATGTTTCAAATAGCTGTATTAAAAATGAATGGAAGGTCAAGAGCATTGGTCCTTTTAAGTCTTCTTATTGTTTGACTATTATCCAGCAAATTTAATGCATGATTGGGATGTTGAATTAATTGGTGCAGGTATTTTTTACTGAATTTAGAGATTTCGTCTTTCACAGTTGAAATGTTGAGGTCACGATGAATGACATCATTACGGACATACCATGGTGCAGTGGCAATGGAACGTAAAGTTTTAGACTGATACCTCTGCAGTATTTCAATGTTTTAGTTGCTAGCACTTCCCCACTGCCGTATGTCCAGATTGGTTTTAGTATGACTTTATAAACAAGAAGTTTATTTTCTAACGACAGTTTTTATTTAGGTCCCAATAACCAATAGATTTTTTATGTTTTAAAATTTAATTCTTTACATTTAGTTTCAATATGTTTACGCCATGTTAATCGGCGATCTAATTGCATACCTAAATATTTAACATCGTCTGCTTCGGGAAGTTCTTCGTTGTAAAGTGTTACAGGAGGACAGTTTTCAATTCTGGTTCCGAAAGTAACATGAACGGATTTGTTTTCACTCGCTTGTATTCTCCATTTAGTTAGCCAGTCTTCTGTGTCTTTCAATTCATTCTGCAGGTACTTGACTATTTTAGACTAGTTCCTTTGGATGATACTGATTGTCTGTATTCCTTAATACACATTATAATGAAGATATTATGTAACATGTGGCCTTCTATATAACTGAAATTTTCTCTAAAGCATCAAAAAAGTTAACAATGAAATGTATTCTAAAATTAAACTTCCCTGCAACCCCATGATTTACAGATATATGTACATACCTGCGTGGATTTTCTGAGGGTACAAGCTGAAGTTCGGTGAGATACCGAAGAAGTCTTAAAGCCAGTAACTTATCTTCTGGTAGCAAACTACTGCCAAATAATCCTGCCATTAAAGAGTGAATTATTCCATGCATCATATCTGGTAACAATCGATCCCCAGCAACAAGACAGCTCGCAAGAAGCTGAGGAGATGTTCTCAAGGTTTGAAGAAATTCTCCATAAGCAAGACATTCCTATCAAAATACAAATAGGACAATAATACACATTCCACAGTAATTTTCAATAACAATAAAATATTATAATAACTTACGCTCACATACAGTATTTTATCAATATTGTTAAAAAAATGAAACATCTTATTGCATTATTATATACAATAGAAGTGATTTAATACAGTTATATGAACACTTTTAAATGATTGAATAAAATTAATAAAATCGGTTAAAAACCAGACATGTTTCGGAGGAATGCTCCTCCAACTTCAGGTCTTCCTTAAGCTACGTTACGCGGTTGAACATCTTTACCAGCGTCGTGGTACTATCACTGAAGATGGAGGAGCATTCCTCCGAAACATGTCTGGTTTTTAACCGATTTTATTAATTTTATTCAATCATTTAAAAGTGTTCATATAACTGTATTAAATTACTTCTATTGTACATAATAATCCCACTCATGAACACTGTTGTATCTGACCTAACTTATACAATTTAATCTTATTGCATCTATTTTAAACTTTTGCTGGATTTTAAAACGATGAGACTGGGACTCAGTCTAGTGTCACAGAGATGCAGTATGACAAAATCATATCAATTTAAACAAAGTTTTGTTTCTGGTTCTCTCCACAAGACGTCGTTCACCATCGTGTTCAAGTTCTGCCTAGTGCAATACTTCCGTGGAGAGGTGGCAGGCCAATCACAGTAGATGGTAGGATGATAGTTGAGATGTGATGGTGAAGGATTACTTAAAATAGAGGAGGAGTTGGGTTTAAATTGGCACTATTCCAGCATTAGCATGAGGGATTTGGAAAACCAAGAAAATCTTAGGTCAGAATAGTTGGTTCCTTCGATTGAACCCTGAACTAAATAACATTAATATCCAAATTACACAGTAAGAATAATTTATATTCCAACAGAAACATACATGTCCACGTAAAAATACTTATACAGGGTGGAAGTGAAATAATCTTCCAGATTCATTCATTCATTCATTCAGTGTTCTGCCCAAGGATAGGTCTTTCACTGTAAACCCAGCTTTCTCCAATCTTTCCTATTTTCTGCCTTCCCCTTAGTCTCCGCCTATGATCCATATATCTTAATGTCGTCTATCATCTGATATCTTCTTTTGCCCCAAACTCTTCTCCCGTTCACCATTCCTTCAACTTTCCAGATTGAAAGAGACAATAGGGTACACTTAAATGAATACAAAACCTGTATACATTTTGTGATTAAATACACAGTTAATTAGAAAATTAAGTTTGGAGATTCAGCAGTCCAGCAACATCGCAGCTATAGTCACATCGCTGTTATTTCCGACGTGGCTCCGCCTCTTTCCTTACGTCCTAGTAAGAGGAGGTTCTATAAAGAGTAGGTACATATAATCGTTCGCCATTTTAGTTCTTTCATTGCCAGTTGCGGTTAGCAGACGACGCTATTTTCCGCACCGTTAAACATTATCACTTTGTAGCACCTATGATAATTGCATTGTAAATTTTAGGTTTGATAGATAGATATCTAAGGAAAGCATAGAAAAAATTCGAAATCAAAATGTTTTTTGGGAAGGGAGAAAAAATTACTAACTTCGAAGTGCCATGTTCAAAATAGACATTGACACCTTCAAAAGTTTTTCTATTTTTAACTTTAGATGGGAGTCAAAGTGAGTGAAATGTTTAGAAAGAATTACTTTTAAAAGTGATTCCTATTCGAAATCTGTACCGTACTAGTTTCCCAGTTACTGGGAGTAACATATGCGCGGACCTCAGTTTGCAGAGTAACAACTTCGGTCTGTTAGAACTGTGGATTCCCATAGAAAGGGGGGCCCTTCGGCAGGGCAAGTGGGGCAGTCACCCCAGGCCCCGAGCTTTGTGGGACTCGCTGCCGGAAAAAAATTCAATCTGTCGATTACGTTCTTGTTATAATGTTTAATGTGAGAAACTTAAAAATAAATAGCTAAGTGAATGTTGAGATAGCTTTTGTATACCTAACGAAATCAATTGTTGACTATAATGTTTAATGTATGTGGATCAAATGTTGCACTATTGTACTGTTGTAAATTCTCGTCTGCTTGCTTCAAATGGCAAGGAAAAAACGAAAATGGCGGACGATTATACCCAGTATCTATACAGCCTTAGGAAGTCCATAATGAAATCAACAGCGAATGACAAGACGCACATGTTTAAATGTAGCCGATTTGCAACGTGATTGGCTGCCGGAAATAAGAGCGACGGGACTATAACACACTTTTCTCATAACACAGATTTAAGAGGTCAACGAACTCTGTCTAGCTAAGTGAGCTGCCCTCTGGTTCGATGTTTCAATCTGCTCGCATTGTGCAGTGGTTTGAAATTAGTGGTTTTTAAAATTAAATTAAACATTTGGAAAAAATCATTTTCTTTTCTGAAAAAATTATGAACTTAGTTTTTTTTTTTTACATACAACATGAGCTATTCTCTCTGAAAATCTGCAAGGCTATGTCACTTTCACCCTGTATACTAAAACTTCCTGAGTAATATCAATGTTCAACACAATACTATACCTGGAAGCCTAACACTTTGTATCCATCCACAAAAACAGTGCTATCCAAGGTGTTGGCTCGTTTGCAACAAGCGGCTGGTGTACAATCAGGTCGTGCCACAATTAGACGATTAAGGTTATCTCGTTGCTGGGCTGTAACCCATGCCAACTGAGCTAACCTAGAAGATCCAGTAATTACCTAAAAAATTAAGATAACTTAGTATAGCACACTATTAATAAATTTAACAAATTCTGAAACAAAATCATCATAATAACAATTTTCTGAAAATTTCTTGAACCACTAATACATTACACCAGTGATTTTTTTCCGGCGGAACACGCTGGAACAGTGTTTCAGCACTTTTTTTGTTGTATCTTTCATTATAGAACCGAAATGTGTTAATAATTATTATGTTTTTAACGCCGCTTAAACCTTGCAAGTCTTAGAGTTGGAAAAAAAAAAGGAGGTTAAAAAGAATAAAATTCCCATGCACTGGACAGTAATCATTTCCCATTCACTATAACATATATTCTACAGAGTTCCAACATCATCTCCTCCAGAAGAAAAGCACTGCATTACACTAATCACACTCAAATTTTCAGAACCCAGCAGTACATATATGTATACGGTCTCATCAGGAATTTTTATGAAGTACCTACAGCATAGATTTCTGATAATTGTTTAGTCTCTGTAACCTCGATGATTACGATCATCGTATGTGCTACATTTGCTGAATTGCCGTACTTACATTTTTTATGTCACTGTCTATTACTTAATTATGGTTTTTAAGGAACCTTGAGGTTCATTGTCACCATCACATAAGCCCGCCATCGGTCCCTATCCTGAACAAGATTAATCCAGTTCCTACCATCATATCCCACCTCCCTCAAATTCATTTTATATTATCCTCCCCATCTATGTCTCGGCATCCCCAAAGATCTTTACCCCTCTGTCCTCCCAACTAACACTCTATATGAATTTGGGGATTTGCTCATATGTGCTTCATGCCCTGTCCATCTCAAACTTCTGGATTTAATATTCCTAATTATGAGGTGAAGACTACAATGCGTGCAGTTCTGCATTGTGTAACTTTCTCCATTCTCCTGTAACTTCAACCCTCTTAGCCCCAAATACTATTTAGAACTGCAGTATTAAAACAATCTGTTCCCTTAGGTACACGAGAAAAAATAATTAGTAATATATAATTCATTCATTCAAGTGTTCTGTCCAAGGGCAGGTCTTTCACTGCAAACCCAGCATTCTCCAGTCTTTTCTATTTTCTGCCTTCGTCTTTGTCTCCGCATATGATTCATATATCTTAATGTCGTCTATCATCTGATATCTTCTTCTGCCCCAAACTCTTCTACTGTTCACACATTCCTTCAGTGCATCCTTCAGAAGGCAGTTTCTTCTCAACCAATGACCCAGCCAATTTCTTTTCCTTTTCCTCTTCCTGATCAGTTTCAGCTTCGTTCTTTCTTCACCCACTCTTTCCAACACAAGTTCGTTTTTTATTGTATCTGTCCATTTCACACGCTCCAGCCTTCTCCATATTCACATTTCAAATGCTTCTAGTCACTTCTAGTCAAATGCTACACTCCACACAAAGCACTTCACTAGTATCTTCCTTACTTTTTTCTCCAGAGGTCCGCAGAAGATGCTCCTTTTTCTATTAAAAGCTCCCTTTGCCATTGCTATTCTCCCTTTGACGTCTTGGCAGCAGCTCATGTTACTACTTATAGTACACCCCAAGTATTTGAAGCTGTCCACTTGCTCTACTGCCTCATTTAGAATTCGCAAGTTTATCTTCTTTATTTTTCTTCCTATGACCATGGTTGTCTTGTTGACATTTATCTTCATTCTATACTGCTAACAGCTAATATATAATAACTGATCACATAATTAATCTAACACTTATACAAGATATTAACAAAAATGAGACCTCACTGACATTGGCGGCTTGTGACCAATTTTCTTGGGGGTTCAAATAATTCGGAAAAATTAATATTTTTCTGCATTATTAAACCTACCTTAAATACACTTCACAAGTGTAGTTCTGAAATGCGAAATGTATAGGCCATAAGGAGCGAAAAAGAAAAAGAGTGAGAGTGTAGTGGTCACCCTTCAGCAATACCATACGAACTTTCACTCTTGCTTCTGTTGTTACAAGTACACTGTAGCGACTTCACTGTATATAACAGTCATGTAACACCCCTCACTCCCTCACTGAAACAACTCATCAAGGTGTTCAATTCTACTTTTCTAATAATTCCTACTTGCGCATTGATATGAGCACAACTCAAGCAAATTTTGGTACGCAGATTAATGCTAAAACATAAATATTCTTACTATTTACAAGTGAGCACATTTAAAAGTAAGTTACAGGTACTGAAATTTGATTATTTGGGTTATGTAAATGAGGAAGATAATGTAATTTTACAGGTTGTGATTTTCAAATATTTCTCTCTTTACGAAAATAAAAAAATATGACACTTTTTTTCACAAAACTGGTAAAATATATAGTAAGGGAAGAGGTTAAAGACATAGAGAAATATTGACAATTTTTAGGTACTATAATACACTACCTCATTCCAGTGCTGAGATTATGAAAGCATGGATCTCTACCTCCATTCCCTCTCCTCACTTACCTTCATGGCGTGGAAAAAGATTAAGTTATTGACTTTATTATTCCCAGTGTTCTGACTGCGTGATTATAAATGTAATCAACATAACTATGAAATTACAGTTTATTGTTAATGAATATTCTCAGATAAGAAGACGAAATAACTCTTAATTTTAGCGTGCCAATAAATATTATTAGCACAATAACCAGGAGCATTAAAATCACCAAGAATAACTATTCAATATTGTGTGAATCAAGATGGTTTCAAGAAAATTTAGATAACATTTTAAAAACTTTGGATCAGTATTCGGTGGAAAGTAGTGATTACCAATTAACAAATTGAATTCATCTGCCATAGGAATCTGAATCCATACACATTCACTAAAGAATTCTAAGTCATGTCTGCAGTATACTATAGGTATCTGATTGTTGACAGCTATTAAGACACCACTGCCACGAGTTTTATTGGTATCCTGAAATTTTCTATCATGACGAAAAATGGTGTAATAATTTTAGGAATATATTATTATACTCAACGAGCTCTTGTAGCAATGTTTCCGTCAAACAGATAATAATGACAGCATTACTAACAACATTTTCGAAAAGTTCATTAATTTTGGTTTTTAATCCTCTGACATTTTGATAACATATTTCAAGATTATTGCTGGAATTATACATTGTATATCAATGATAACACTAAGAGGCACTCTCATTAGAACCCTCAGGTTCTCTTGCAGTAGAAGAATAATCCTGCTCTGGTTTTAATTTACCGTAAAAGGTGCAATGATACTCCCAACTGGCCAGACTCCGGTATTATTTATTAAGTGGAAATCTTTTTCCTCAACTGAAATATATAAAGAGAAATAAGTTTCGTATTTTGTTTTTAATTTAGGCCTAGTTACTACCAGACAACTTAGAGTACGGTATGTTGGTTCTTTAAAGAATCCTCAATGTCTTTGCCATTAACTTTGGGACTAAATCTAGAGACAAATATAGATTTAATTTTCGCTCTCACAGGTATTGTTTCCAGCACATTAGAAATTAACACACCCTGGATACCTATATTTTCGGACTTTTCGCTTTTTTGCGACAATTTGAAATCCCTCACCATCAATAGGAACTCAAGGTAATTCGACCTCATTCGTCATAAGTTGCGTATTAACAGCATTTGACGCAGACGCTGACTTGATAGTATCTAGATTACTTAATTTTGCTGATGCAGTTGCTGATTGAGTCAACACTTGACTATATAAGAGGAAATTTCATAATCTAGGAAAAATGTAACAAACTTAAAAGTTTAGGCTCAAAAGAAATAATTGTATTAATACACTAAACGAATAAAATCAGTTGTATTGCAAATTGAATTAATTCAAATGTGTAGTTACGTTAAGGTACATGCATTATCACCACTTGTCCTGGATTCCTGATGAGAGAATCTGGCAACCTCAGGTGTGCTAACTTTGAATGTGTATGTCTTTACTATTCACTACCCAGTGCAAGATCCTGAACACCATGAAGCATTAGTGGCTTATTTCCGCATCTTAAAACTATAATAATAAGAATTATTGACATATGATGATTTAAAATTTATTTTTGACTATTTCACTGCCCGTAGGTGTATCAATAGGTATTCAGTGGTCATGTTAAAGGCTCTTAGGACTGGCAGAGAGAGTTACAACAGTAATCTGGGATTAAGAACCCGTAGGTACCTGGAAAAGCCTTAAATGCAAATTATCAAAAGTTCTACGTATTTCCATAATGTTTGCAATTTCTCTTATATTGTCTCGGAGTTCGTCTATACTGAGAGAGTTAGTCTTATATACTCTATTTTTTTGGCAGTGAATAACAATTTCATCTAAAGATGTTGGGAATGTGTGACTGCAGACGGACACCACTGTGAACAACTATAAGTAACAAGTCTACTCATTATGAAATAAAAATATACTACCATAACTGTGTGCATACTATTACTAATCAAAGATTTATCAACAAAAACACGCGGAAGGTTACGCATCGATAATGACACTCTGTTATCTGATGTGCGTGTTTCCAGCTGGGCGCCAAACTGAACTCTCAGTAGCCTATAAAATTGCAAACAATAATTTCATTTTCATATGTCACGTAAGATGAAGTAAAAAAATGTTTGAAAAGCGGAAAACAACTGGTATGAGAGCCAGTATTACATAAGATATTCTCCACAAGAACTACATCTAAAGATGCATTCTCCCTAGATATGCATTCTTCCCATACTAATACAACAGAGGTCTAGGACGCAATAAAACGTGCCTTTGGTGTAGTCCTTTTGAAGAATTACCCAAATTATTATTATTATTATTATTATTATTATTATTATTATGATTTAGCTTGTTTTATTTAACAAAATTTTAACGCATGTCGATCAATTGCAACATGAGCAAATTTATATTTTGCATAATTCAGACAAATATTTAACATGAAGTATACAATATGAAGAAGTCAGTGTGAATAAAAACGAGAAATGACAAACACTTCTAATGCAGGCCTATCATAAAACTCTAACGTGTTGCATATAAAATGTGACAAACCTTTTCATTCAATCCTTGCAAATGTTGTTGCTCTGATGAAACAAAAAGCCGTTCTTGTCGAAGGTGTCCAGCGAGTTCAATGATGTCCCACTGAAGGGAATTCATAATCAAACCATCATCCATTTCACCTGAAAACGACATCCATAATCATCCTTCATACAAAGACCCATTCCTATCCAAGTTTTGTAGATTACTTTTATTTAGATCAGACATGTGTCAAAATGTGACACATGAACAATAAATTCTAATATTCCAACACACAAAACCTTATTATCACTCAATGACCATGAAGTTAATAACTAAATATAACAATAAAATCAAGCATGAAAGAACATCTTCTCAGTTAAGCAATGCAGTTTTGGCTGTCAAATGTGAGAATAATGACGATCTACTGAAGTTGTCACCACATGTCAAGTAAAATGTATCTTCACCTCAATTTCAAAACCTAATGTCGAAGACACTAAAACATTTCTCCACAAGCAGAATGTGCACAATGCGTCTTACTCGGGTTTTATTTGTCTTTGTTATTAACACAATTTACAACAACACCGCAAAAACGTACACGCCATTTTGATTTTTCATGCACGTTATAAAAACTACTTTTGTCTTATAGGATGATCATTCGATAATATGAGTTTCACCACGGTCGACCGTGGTTTCACTGAACAGTTCTCATTCTGTTCTCTTTGGTGTACAGTCACGAAGCTTAATACGTAGTAAATATGCATCCATAGATAGTTGCTAACCACTAGGATCGCTACTATCCCCTCATTACCAGAGTCCGTGCTCATTACAGGTTATCTATTGTCTATTGCACAGTCTATTGTTCCTAGTACCGTCACTGTATATACTAGACTGTGGTAGTGACGTTATTAAATTACTTGATTTGGTCAAAATACATTTAAAAATAGGTGAATAAATAAAGCACGTAGAAACTAGAGGTAGAAAAAGTGAGTTTTTTTCCCCTCGAAACTATTCCATACTCAGATGATATAACAAAAAGAAACAGTAAATATAAGCCGGATACTTTATTGACGCAGAACTATTTTCATCAGCGGCGAACTGAGAAGATAAGCGAGAAGGTTCTGGGCGAGATTGGAGAAAGAAATGGTTTGAACTTTTATCTGCCGCATCGTCTCTGCATGTGTTTGGTCTCGATGAACCCGATGATAAATGACGATCGTTCACGCGCTTAGAGTATTGAGATCATAGACAAATAAATAGAGATTGAGATCGTTTTGAATCTGAGAGGTCCTCTCAGTTTTGATTTTGAATACAATATGCATTTTCACGCAAGATGCGATCTGATACCACTTTTTAGGTGTATCGACCTTGAGATTCAGATCACAGTATATTATATTTTTCATTTTTATTGTTTTGTTATTACTTCATAATTGTTACATAGCTCCAACAATGCTTTCTTCCATACAAATATTTTTATTGTTTCTATTATCGTAAGCCTGTTGGCAGCCTGTTATTATTAAAGTGGCGCGCCAAGTTACATATTATCTCATGCGGAATTGTCCTTAACATTACTGATCAGTTGATCACAGCGGCGTAATACATTTTGCATCAAATATTTCTTTACCTCAATACTATAAATATTTTTGGTATAACCTGAATTTCCCAGATTCCCATATAACTATTTCCCATATTGCTTTCCCCACATTTTTTGACGCCCTGAAAAATCTGCATTGCATTTTAATTTAGATTCATAAATAACTTTCCTCGGAATATTGGTATACAAGATGATTCAAAAGGTAAGGTCAACCAGTGAGGAGATGATTTAGGGTGACATTTAGAGCAGGAAAGTCCTTTATCAGTTATATTTGCGACCGTTTCAGAGTTACAACAGGTCAAACAGTTAATTCACATCTCATGATACTTAAATAAATACCAATTTACCGTCAGCTGTTTTGAGCTATGTTTGTTTATAAAGCATGATTTCCACCATTGATGGAATGACGCTGTGAAATGTGATTGGCCAGCACGGTCCCCTGACTTAACGCCTCTGGACTTCTTTGTATGGGGTTTTATGAAATAAATGTGTACGCTACGGAGATTACAGATAAAGACCATCCGCTCCAGCGAATTAATGTAGCTGCAACAGATATCAGACTACGAAATGGGCTGTCAGATCTTGTGCACAGCGCAGTAAAACAACGCGTCTAGACATGTTTGTGTGCAAACGGGGGACATTTTGAGCAGCTGCTCCAATAAAGTAACTTACTGTAAATTAGTTATTATTGTAAGTCACCTTAGTTGTGAATAAATGTTTGACCTGTTGTAACTCTGAAATGGTTGAAAATAAATAAAAGTGACAAGGAAATTTTCGGCTGTAAATGTCGCTCTGAATCATCTCCTCACCGGTTGACCTTACCTTTTGAATCACCCTGTATTTCTTATAATACGTGATAGTTCTTCCATTACCTTGTTAATCCCTCTGATTGTGATCGGGGTTATTATACATCCCGGTCTCAGAGGAGGCTGGTTGGAATCTGGCTACGGTTAGAGAAGAGATGACCTTGTGGATAGCGGACAACATACGACTTGTCGTTTTCCCGGAAAGCATGGGAAATTTCTGTACAATGACCATTGTTTTCATACAAACGAAGGGGGGTGTGGCTACCATGTCGAACCATACCAATGAACGGGGGCATGACCATTGAAATTCCCAACTTAATTACCTGTGTTTCTAAATATGAGCTGTGTTATTTTTGTTTGGAAAAACTCAGGTCTAGTTGTGGTCTCGGATGTTCTGCATTTAAAAAAATAAAGAAATATGGGTTTAAAAGCATTTCAGATTATATTCGACAATCCAAACGAAACCTATTACGGAGGCGAAACTGTTACAGGACGTGTACTTTTATCTCTTAACTCTGCAAAAACCATCCGTGGTGTGTACACGTAAGAATACTTGGGGCCTACTTAATAGTCATAGATATAGCATGATATGTTGAAAGGGTGGGGAGATCACATTCATGTAAACAATTTTGATTCATGATGTTTATAGACATTGATTTTACATGTCGACTGGTGGTTGTTCTTTTCCACATGTTCCCGTTTTTAACATGAGGATGGCCAATCTATGTTCAGGGCTATAATACACGAAATCGTTCAATGTCCTATTATATGTACACAGTAGACTAGTTAACTTAACCTAAAAAGACATGACTGGAAAAGTGAAACTAAATTTCTAAGAGAAGTATTTTTGGGAACCCGTGTTTTCGTAAGTAGATATATTTAGAAATTGCTTAATGTGGTACCTTGTAGCTTGTACCCTTGAAGTGATCAGGGCTTGTACTAATAAAGCAGAATTTCATGATCAACAAAGCAGAATACAGGTAAGGTTAGTTACGAATTTAGTTGGATATCCATAAATATTATACTAACTGCAGTTACAAATTTAACTACATCATTCTATTCTTTCTGATTCCAAGATCTAAAAACTTTATAGCTGGAGTGATAATGGCAATTTAAAGTAGAGAGTAAAATTAGATTTTACCCACGAGTGAAAAGTTTAGCGCCCGAGACGAAGCCGAGGGTGATAATTTTCTACGAGCGATAAAATCTCTCTCGTGTGCAATGCAATATTTTATCCATTACTGGTACCGTATCTAAATTTAATTCTAAATTGTAGACCTTTTCTTTGTAATGTGAAAAAGTTATAAATTAATGATTATCTGGATTTTATTGTTTCTAATGTGTTGATTGCCATGGAGAGAGTGATTTTAAACATTTTAATTCACTGTGAATTAAAGCCTTTGTTTAGGTTGCTAAGGACGGTGAAAGAAAGACGAGTTTTGGTACCAGTCACGGATAAAAGGATTTTTTGAAGTTGTGATAGAGGATTAGGCATTATAATCGGGAAATAACTTTAATCCCTTTTTTTTTTAATAGGTATGTTGAAAAATGAAGAGTAATGATAATTAAAAATAGGCCCATGTAAAAGGAAAGACGTTGTCTACCAGTGTCCTACATTTCACAATAAATGAAACTACCAGTATTTAAAATGGTAACAGTTAAAAAAAAGGACATTGGATTGTCATACAAATAAATGCGAGAGGATGTTTAATAGTAAAATAATTTGCTATACAAATAATAATAGTGTATGTTTAATAGTTGAAAAAATTACAGCATGTAACCTTCGTAAATGAAATTTGTTGCTAAGAAAATTAATATGTATTCGTGGTGCAACAGCCCATGAAGGGCCAAGACCGACAAGCAGATTTCTAGCCTCATCCTCTAACCAGTAAATGGTAATGTGTGGTCAGCACAAAGATCTCCCCTACCCGAGCTGTTATAGCTGGTTTTCGAAACCAGCTATATTTCAGTAGGCTACTCTTTTTTATAAATAATAAAAAAAAAAAAAAGTAGTTTGAGAGACACATTCATCATTCAATGAAGTTGCTTTATGTGAAATGTTCTAGAAAAAGAGTAAATATTTTATTTTAAATGTTTTCAGATATTGAAATAAGATTCAAAGGAGAGGCAAATGTTGAATGGACTGAAACTGAATCACGGAAAAACAGTGATGGCACTACTGAAGAACATACTGTGTATTTTCAAGGAAATGAAAAATATTTTGAAAGTAAATATTATTTGCTTGGAGGACGTGGTAAGTAATCCATAACATAGTAATAGACTATGACAGAATTAATAGGCCCTAAAATCATGTTAAACTAGAATTCATATAATTAACAATTTAGATTTCACAATGATATTATTCTGAATAGGTAGAAAATGTACCTAAGAGTCAGAGGAATTTTCTGCAGTGAATTTTATTAACACTATGAGCTGTTACTTTAAAGAACAAACAAAAATCATTACAAATATATATATATATATATATATATATATATATATATATATATATATATATGTATGTATGTATATATATAATTTTTTTTTTTTTTTTTTTCACTTCATTATACTTTCCTGCTCTAGAAGTCTTCATTGTTCAATCTCATTTTGACATGTCTTGAATAATGTACTTGTAGGTGATCAAATAGTACTGGCAGAAGGAGAGCACTGCTATCCTTTCACAACTACTTTACCACCGAAACTTCCGTCATCCTTCGAGGGAGAGTTTGGTCACATCCGATACACAGTCAAAGTTGTGATTAATCGACCATGGAAATTTGACCACGAGATAAAGTCAGCATTTACAGTTATTTCACCAGTTGATCTGAATACTCACGAAACAGCTAAGGTAAACTATTTTAGAAACTTCGAAAGTTTTTCTGAAAGCCACAAGTGTGTGAATAAATGTGATAAAGAACCCCACCATTCTAAAACTCTGAAAGGACTATTGTACCGAAACACTGGGTGAATCTGATCAAAATTTTCAGTTTTCTAAATGTTAACCATATAAGGTTACATACTAGCGAAGCGCCGGCTTAATTTTACAATCTTCTGTTTTTTTAAATAGTACCTATAGAATGTAAATATCCTCCTATATCAGAACAAAATTAACATATGCATGTGAAATGTGGGAACATATAGCACATTCAAATATAGTGAAATTGTTAACAATACAAAAGTCAGCACTAAGACTTTGCCTAGGATGCCTCAAAACAACGTCTATCAACTCTATGGAAATTGAATTGAATATTGAACCTCTTATCTACCACATACAAAAAAAAAATGCCCATAAAAAAAAGCTACAGTTAACACCATCACAACACCCACTATATGCCTTGAATCCAGATCCCAAAACACCAAAACAATCCTTCAGATATGCAATCAGTCAGGCACCCACTATATTGAACACAAACAACATAGGAAAGATCCCAGTGACTCATGACTAGAGAGCGGAATTTAGGCAAAAACCTATTTTTTTCCTGGATACATACAGCATGAAATTTAATATTTACATTTTTCATGGAAATATAGGTATAATTAAAGAGGTTTTATAGTGCCTAAAAATTCCTATTTCGACGTTAGTGCCTATTTTTAAGTTTTTTTTTAATTTTGAATTATTTTTCGTAACTGTTTACTGGTTTTCTTAACATCCTGTACCGTATACATTCCAAGATGGATAACAACAACTCCTTCATAGCAGTGAACAACACAACAGAGAAGTACCCCCGGACCACCCCTTCTCATTCTTACAATCTTTCAATCCTAAAATTCCAACTTTCAGTCGGCCTGGGTAGCGTAGTCGGTATAGCGCTGGCCTTCTGTGTTCGAGGTTGCGGGTTCGATCGTGGTCTAGGTCAATGGCATTTAAGTGTGCTTAAATACGACAGGCTCATGTCAGTAGATTTACTGCTATGTAAAAGAACTCCTGCATGACAAATTATTATTATTATTATTATTATTATTATTATTATTATTATTATTATTATTATTATATCTTCCTCTGTCTGTCAGCAATTTAACACAAACTCGCTGGGTTGTACCCGAATAAGCATTCTCCTACATTCCAAGATAGATAACAACCTCTTCCTTTTTTCTCACCATTTGTAAGTACAGCAGTGAGAGTCACAATAGCCACACTAGGTGCTGATCATCTAATGTGAAGCAAACTATGGAAATGTGATTGGTGAATGAAAAACACTAACTTAAAGATAGTCTTCATTTTGTGTATGCATGTGTACCCTTGTAAAATGTGAAATGTGTGGAAGTTTCTTTTAATCCTAGAATTTTGCATTAAATAAATGTTGAATCTTATATTAGTGACATTCTTAACAAAAAAGCCAATTTTTTTATTTTATAGGGCCTAAATAAAGGAGTTTAAGAGCCTATTTAAGGGCCTAAAATGCCACTTTTTAGGGCCTAAAATTCTGCTCTCTACTCATGACATACCTCCCTGGGAATGGAAGAAACCAAGATCCTTTCCATCTCTGCCAAGCAACAGTACAAAATAAACCAACAGTGAAATATTAAAGGCAGAAGTACTTAAGATGATCAACGAAATATATATGATCACTATATGAAGAAGGCAAGAGGTTTCATTCCACGCTTTCTTGAAGTTGGGCAGTCTGAAGCATTCTGCCCCCGTCCAATTTCAAGACAAGCCTGGAATGAAACCTCTGCCATTGGTTGAATAGCAATTATACTTCTCTCCTCCTCTGTGGACAATGTTTACTTCTTCTGTCAGATATTATGGAATGAAGTATAGTTCTTCTCAAATATTTGTATTTCTGATTACGTCCCTTCTTGTTTAACCTAATATGCTTCATTTATTGCCTGTAATATATTTTTATTTAATATCCATGTTTCTGCTCCAAATGTTAATACTGTCTTGAAGTATGTTTTATATTATTTTTTTACAATTTTTTGGTACATTCTTGTTCCATACACAATAAGTTTCTCGAACTGTGATAAAATTTAAAACTATTTCTTATTGTTCTATTAATTTCTCCTTTAATTTTTTGTCCAGTGTTTATTTCATTCGTCAGATACACGAAACTACCTACTTCCTTTAATGTTTTATTATTTATTTTAACTTGTTTCTTTACACTCCTGTCTTTTTTTTCCACATTAAATTTTACTGTGATTATATCCCACTATTGTAGTTTCTAGATCTTTCGATGTAAGAGTAATGGAACAGAGAAAAATTCTCTCCGGCGGCGGGATTTGGAGCTTAATCTGAGACGATTCTGTCCGACGCTGGGATGGTATCTGGTGTGGCTTGGTGGATAAAGCATCAGCACATAGAGCTGAAAACCCGGGTTCAAAGCGCCGGAGAGAATTTTTCTCTGTTCCATTACTCTTACATCGTATGATGACGCAGAATATCTGCATGGAAATATCATATGTACTTCGGTACATTAAAATAATATATATTCTAGATCTTTTCTTCATTTCACTTTGAAATCATTAGGGAGAATAAAATTCCATACTAGTGGCTTGTAGCAGCAACTGCGGCTTGATAGAGATTGAAAACCTCAATAAAATGCTGCTACTTATGATAAAGATGATAACAGATTTCGTTCATTGGACTAATATCGTAATATGTAATACTGCCCTTATGCATAATTTCATTCATTTCTTGATACTTTGTTACAACATTATTTCTACATACATAGGACTAGTCGTTTATGAGTTCTTGATGCAATTACATTTCTAAAAGTTCTACGAAGTTTTCTTGGTCGACCAGCTATACTCATAATAATGAACTAATAAAGAAGAACTAAATTCACAACATATCAACACTATTACTTTTTAAGTAACACCAGATAAAAAAACATGTGACATTTGAAATATTAATAAACCATTATTATCGAGGTCTCGAAAAGCATCTCACATATACAGAAGGCTTCGATAACTACATTTCTGATCGTTTTAAGGAAACTCGAAGTTTTATTGTTTGAAATTTCTTTATTTGAACCATAGCCTTTTCTGTACACAAAGCCTCACATTACTGACACTATTTATGACCTTCAAAAAAAACCTAACACAGCTGTATTAATAACTCATGAAGGTGAAGTAGGCTGCATTTAAAGCCACTATGTGAACCACGGCCCTCCGACAACACTACGAAATGAACTGCAAGAAGTCCTATGGTATACGGTTTGCTGTGATGGACGCACATATTTTAAATTTTTAAAAAAATTTAAAGCTTTTTATGAACTTCGCTACAAACCATTTAGATTTTCCCGCAATATTAATATTATTATCTTTAGATTGAGACATCACACAACCTCACAGGATGTATAGTTTTCATGAAATTTTCCACCACAGTTCAAATTAAATATATAGATGGTCGTAATAAAAGAGGTTGGGTCAAAGGAAGTAGTATTGTAGGGAGATTTCACTGTGTATTGAGTATGATAACAATACTGTACATTAAGACATATTTCTTAAAATTAATGGACTTCGTTTCTAATATTTGCTTTCATACCAGAATCCTATAAAGCAAGAGGTCGAGAAACGTTTCTGTTGCTTCTGCTGTGAGTCAGGCCCTCTGACAATGGTCCTCTCCCTGCCAGTGTCAGGATACGTTCCTGGCCAAGACATCCCCATTACTCTTGAGATTGATAATGCCAGTGACGTCGGTGTTTTAGATGTGAAGTGCAAGCTGAAAAAAGTGAGTATCATCATCAGCAGGATGCTAATCAACTGTGCAATGCACAGAAAATAATTATCAAGTGGACTCAATGTGGGTTTCTGGCATCTTGTCAGCCCACTCGAGGTATGTGGATGAAAAGGGAAAAATTGAGACGGTGTTGGATGAAGTTCTTGGGTAGCTCAATCGGTAGAGCATTGGTGTTCTAAGCCAAAGGTCTCGGGATCGATACTTGGCCCCGGAACAATTTTTCCCTTAAAATTATTCAAGTCTGCTTCACAGGGAGTTTTACCTGAAAGCTACGAGGCGTGTTCTTAAAGTAAGTTCCAAAAGGGTGTAGTAAGTAAACGGGAAGATATTTACTAACCATTTTTGTTGCGTTGTATTCCCCACACTTCAATTACTTCCCAACATAATCTCCACCATTATTGAGGCATTTATCGAGTCGTGGCACAAGTCTTTCTATCCCCTCATTGTAGAATTTGTCCGCCTGCGTTGCGAACCACTCCCTCACTGCTGTTTTCATTTCATCGTCGCCATCAAAATGTTGACCACCCAGGAACTTGAGGCAGGAAGAGATGAAAGTCATTCGGAGCCAAATCCGGGCTGTAGGGGGGATGGTCAATTTGTTCCCAGCCAAATTTCGAGATGAGATTTTGGGTGTCGTCGCCATCAAAACGTTGACCACCGAGGAACTTCTTGAGGTGCAGGAAGAGATGAAGGGCTGTAGGGGAGATGGTCAATTTGTTCCTGTCCTCATGAATTTTTTCGACAGCACGCACCAAATCGTCATTGATCAAAGATGGCCGACCAGTACGCTGCTCGTCATGCACAGAGACGCGGCCCTCGTTGAACTTCCTAACCCATCTCTTGACCATTCAATCACTAATGGCATCATCACCATACACTTCACAAAGTTGACGATGAATGTCAGCTGGTTTGATGTTTCTCGCATTCAAGAAACGGATAACAGACCGCATCTCACAGTCGGCGGGGGTGCTCAATCACTTTAAACATTTCAACTGATCACAACTAACCACACACACGGACTGAAGCTCTGAAACTGCATGCACAGCTTGCCTGAGGACTGAAGAAGAAAACATGCATGCACAAAATAACGATTGCAGCGATGTGACCGCTATAATTGAAAACGGAACTTACTTTAAGAACACGCCTCGTAGATTTGCACGAGAAGGACTAGTTGAGGTAATAAAATTAATTTTGTTTCATTGTAAGCTTGATCATGCACACTGCCTCCTTTCTGGGACTTATAAAGTATTTGACAAAACGTTTTTCTAAGACTAGACATCAAGACAGTGCAGAAAGATTTTCGAGGACTATGTTCCAAGGCAGCTCTTATTTCATTAAAGTTTTTCCTCTTTAAGCACATGGCGTCTTCTTTTTCTTTTCTGGTTTGTCATAGAACTTGTTTTATTAAACTTATCTACTAAATTCCAATATTGCTTTTCGTGTTGGAAAATAATCTGCCAGGAAATTTACATCTACCTTTTTTTAAAAAATTTGAAAATATATTTGAAATTATTTGAAAAAAAAATGCCTTATAAATAAAAGTGGCTCTAGAAAAGTATACCGATAAGGGAATGAAATCTATGATGAAAAGAAAGTATGCACAGTGATGAATCAAGTGAAACGAGGTTTTTAAAAAAAAACTGAAAATTTGAAATGCTTGTCTTGTTCTGCCACTCAACTTTCTGCACTTTATGTACAGCTTCAGACATAAAAAATGACAGCACTCCTATTCTTAACTAACAAAAGGCAGTGTTTTTGAATATGGCATTTAAATAATATAATATAAAACCATAATTGAAAAATTTCAATATAGCAAGTTTCTGTAAATAATTCATACTTTTCCTAACGATTGTTACAGCTCATCACATTTATTGCAACTTCCCCTTATGGCAGTTCCCGTGAAGAAGAAATTACACTTGAAGAAGTGACGTTTCCTGCAGTTCCTCCCAATAATTCCAAAACTGCGACAGAGAATATGAAAATCCCACCTTTACCTCCATCCGACTTGGATAATTGTGACATAATCGACCTGTCGTATTATTTGAAGGTATTACTAAATCATGATCAAATCCTAGATTTATATGCAAAATGAAAGTTCTAGGAAACATTCTTAACTTATGAAAAATTATGTCTTAGCTGATGATTTTATATCCAGAGAAAATACATTAAGTTAAGATTTTTTTATGTATTCCCGTATTGATGCAGTACAAGCTTTTGAATTCTCAGAGCAATATGTCATCTCCCCGGTTACGCAAACCAGCTATAACAGCTGGGAGGCTCATCATGCTAACCACACGATACATCCAATCTGGTTGGATGATCGTCCACCTCTGCTTTGGCATGTGGCCGTGAGGCCAGCAGCCGGCTGGTAGGGTTTGGCTCTTCATGGGCTGTACTGCCACCAGTGGCGTAGCATGAAATTTTGAGCAGGGGAAGCTAACTTAAGTTGTCTTTCATGCAATATGAGAAAACGTATTACAAAAATACAGTCTTAAAATAAATAGTACTCAATTTCAAGTCAGCAGTCGAAGATTGGTTGGAACATCGTAAGTAACACCAATAAGGCATGACCTCAAATGATACGTAATAAAATATGATTTCACAGTTTACACATATCTCTTAACAAATAGACACGTATACGTATAACATTAGCTCACTCCCTGTCATACTTAGAGAAATCACAATATTAGTATCATTACGTAAGTATGCGTCTGTCTTTTGGTTGTGTCCTTCATTGACAGCAAGGGAGTCGGTCATTTGTTTTTTAAATCACACTTTTGTTCGTAAGTCAGTTTTGATAATACAATTGTCCTAAAAAAATTCAAGTAAATCAGTGTCAGGAACTGTTATTTCGTTCATTATTTATTATATCAGCCACAATGCACACTAACACTTCAACGGAACACAACTGACGAAAAGGGATAACTCGGAAACTACTTATTTTAAATGTTAAAGCTAGCTTCTTTGCGAGCCTTGCGACTAAGGTAGCTTAGTTAGAAAGGGATGGAAAATCTGCGGGGTGGATTACACAGAAGAAGCCGGTCTGCTTGCAAGCTGGTGTGTGCAGGCTTCTCGTTTACTTCTGCATCACAAATCATCCTGAGCTGCCGCATCACAATATTTAACACGTAAATATAAATTCTATTAAAATTAATAAATAATTTTCTCCATAAACTGCAGGTTTATTATGAAATTATTATTAACTGGGGAAGCTAAGCTTTTTAGCTTACATTGACGCTACGCCACTGACTGCCACGGATTATTATTATATGTCAGCTCCATCATCAGAGAAACAAGGAAAAAGAAACGAAATGATTGGTTTTATTTCCTTGAAAATTATCACAATTCCTTCATTGGAATAGTATATTCGAGAATAAGACGAAGTAGGCAAGAGGTTTGGAGTTTATATAGATTTCCCAACAGCCCCAAGAAATCTTGCGAGGATGCAAGAACACGGGCATATCTTCTATAATGTTATTTTTAAGCTATGCAATGGCCTGTAAAAAGACTGCATTGCACTGGAGATTCTCATGCCACCTGCAAAACATGCTGCACACTTTCCTATAATAAAACATTTCTATGTTGAGCTTTTCAAGTGCAGACAAACAATGTTTTATGTCCCTTTGTTGTGGAAATAAGCTATCAGTCGCTAACAATCAGTTTTGAGTACGATCATTCCAAAAATACAGTAGAAGTTAGAATTTCGATTATTTATTATGTAATATGAAGGCAGTACGGAAAAGGAACTTCCGTTTATTTTTAGCAGCAGTAAACGCAATAGTGTGGAGTTACCAAATAGGTATACAGCATTATGCTCCCCTGAGTACGAGATCACTCTCTTTCAGGGGAGTGCTAAAATTTTTGTGTATTAATAATAAAATTGTCTACAGTTTACAATCAAATTGTTAACTATCTATTACTGATTCATGCATGCAATGACTATGTTAAATAAATACATCAAGCATTCTGCCTTCTGGCATTGAAGGAATTCATATACAAGTTCTCAAAATATTTGTAGCATTATTTCTGCTTCAGTCAATCAATAGAATGGATACAGATTATTAGTACGAATTTTTAATGCCAGGTAAGATAAGGGGGAAAAATCTAGAAACATCTTTGAAACTTTTAACAGATATGATATTGACGACAATGATAATACACATTTTGGTACATTTTTTGTGCATAATTTATATTTATCTTATATTTATAAGATTTATTAAATCTACATACTTAGAATTCAACAAATAAAATTTGATAACACAATCTCACGGGAAAAAATGGAACTCTCTGTGTTGTAATCCACAGTTAATTCCCGATTTAACACGCAAATCATCTGTAGCTGCATTAGATTGGCAACAGGCCATGATTGTTTGGCCGAGCACCTGCATAGAATTGGAATGTATCAGTCCCCTAACTGCCCATTGTGCAACTCAAATCAAGAAATGGATTCGGAACACCTCAAAATCTGTGCTTCAGTGGCTGACCATGACAATATTTTTGAAAAATATTGGAATGCAAGAGGTCAAATGACTTTATTGTCAAACGTCTGGCATTAAAAAACAACAACATATTTATCTCTCCATATAGTGGAAGTGAAGTAGTCTTGCAGATTTCCAGAGTGAATAGCTCATGTTATATGTAACAAAGAACTATAATATCATATTAGTGGAAAGTTCATAGTTTTATTTTCAGAATTTTTTTCCAAATGTTTAACAATCTCTTATTCGGTAACTATTGCGAGTAGGATCGTGATTTTTGTCCACATAGATAGGAAATCTAATAAAGACTAATTTATCCCTCTGGCATATTTCAATAGCATGCACGGTTTTCGTGTAAATTTAATTTTAAAAAGCTCTAATTTCAAACCATTGTTCGAAGCGAGCGAATGGCAACATCTTGGTAGCTTGACAGTCTACATATGGAGACTCACCGAGTTCGTTGACCTCTTACATCTGTATCATGAGTAGAGTTATTAGCGACGATATTGCCGGACTTCCGAAACTTCAAACTTAATTTACTACGAGTAATTAACCACGCATTTAATCACAAAACGTAATGTAGGTTTTCTATTCATTTACATGTACCCTATCATCCCTTTCAAGCTTCAAGGTTATTCACTTCCTCCCTGTATATCCGAACTTCAGCTATGACGAAGATCCATGAACTTCAACTATGACGAAAATCCATATTATGATATGAACTGTTTATTCAAAATAAATTTTTTAATATATTCATCTCATGCTTTTACTATCAGTTAATTTTAAAATAAGAGAGATTTAGTTTCGTGTTTATACTTTTTATTCCCAGGTGGTAGCAGAAGTAAGTCGTTGTCATAGTGATCTGAAAACAAGCACACCAATTGTGCTCGGAACAGTTCCACTGATATCTTATCAAATACCTTCACCAGTGGAAGCTAACATTGGCTGGGCTATCCCATCTGGTCCTGACTCTCAGCCACAATATGTCGATGCCAATGTATCCCGTAGTAATGTACCCGATCAACAGACATCAGATGCTGAAGGAAACCAAATAAACAAACCAGTTTACGAACCCTCTGCACCAACTTATCCCGATATGCGTAAGTAACATCTATGTAATTTTTACATTTTAACTTCAACACTTGTTCTAGTAATGATGTTGAATCTACATAGCTTTGGTATAGAACATGTGTAGGTGAATGACTCAATAAATTGAGTTCAGTCAAATCCCTCGTATCTGACACCCAAATAACTGGCAATACCAAAACAACGGCACTTTTGGTTAGACCAAAAAAAAAAGTCATTCATGCGAAAGGGAAGAGTCGGATGAAGATGTGAGTGGTTTTTATGGATCGCACATGCCACATATCGTGTTTACTCTTTACATTGTTCACGTGTGAAAACAGAGACGAAAAAAGCCGTTATGTCCCTGGAGTATATCGGGTAGCATCGGTAAGCTGTCACTTGGACCTTGAAAACAATGCACAGAGATGATATCTTTCAATTTAACACTTGAACTCGCCCGTTTTCGAAAGGGTTTTAGATGAGTCTAAATAGAAAAGTGTGAAATTCTCTGTTCATACAGCGCGCAAAAATTTCATTCTAGTGATAGATAGTATCATGGTTATTATCGCTAAGTGCTGCTGTTACACAATGGATTCCGTGAAACGCAAGCAAAATATTCTTATGCTAAAATCATCGAGTGTTACTTCATCGGCTTCATATTTGCGATGTTGGCTATATTGCTCTCCACGTCACATGACTGCCATTTAAAACTGTCCTTTAGTATTTTTTATACTATTGTGTATTACTGTATTACAGTATTATTGTATATTTTTTGTAACAAAATTGTACAACTTATTTCTCTGCATTTTCAGCTCCTCCAACATATGCTGAATGTATGTTTGGCCCCCAGAATATTCAAGATGCAGAAGATAATGAATACACTCAGGGCAGTTTGGAATTTGTTCCGAGATACCCAATGTATAACTTCGTCAAGCAATGATCTATTTATTTTCTACTATAATATGTAGAATCAGTTTCTTTTGATAACTTTTCTTTTGTTTCTGTTATAGTGATCAAAACTTTTTGTCCAATAGTGATGTAGCTTCCATTTTTTAACTTCATCTAGGATAAACGCACCATTCTATTCTAGTGAATAGCTTTTTAGGTTTAGAATTTATTAGGTAAATTATTCAGAGGCCTTTAGAACTTATGACAATATTTAAAGAGGATATTTAAATTCTATGCAATCATAAATATGAGGGTAATATGTAGTATATGTTGCTACCTGATTCATTATGGCCTATCACCAAACATTAAAAGTTGTATGAAAGATTTATTTATTTATTTAATATGGTGCAGTTAAGGCCATGAGGCCTTCTCTACCACACCACCAGAATACAATTATACAAAATATATCAAATATACAGAGAAGTAAATAAGAAAAGGAAATGAAATTATAAAGACAAATACAAAAAAGACAACATAAATGCAAAAAAAAGGGGAGAAAAAAAATACAAGTACAAAGATAAAATCACAATAGGTACAGAAAAATACAATTGTAATATATTAACTGCCTATAGGATTGCCAACTGTTTTTGAAGTTAATCAGAATGTTTTGTTTTTCAGTATGTTTTAGTATAGTCCGACCATCGGATCTGTGCCCCCGTAGGATATGCGAACTGAACCTTAATTCCTTTTCAGCCTCGGCAATTCATTTCTCTCCCTGTATTCCTATTTCTCTCTTTTCTATCCCTCTGTCTTTCTCTCCCCCACTACTCACAATTTTGAGCCTTCTTGCGGGACAGTTTATTTGCACTTGCAATCCAGTGTTGTCAACTCAACATGAAGTGGTGAAAGAAATATTATTAAGCAAGTAATAGCATTTTGCGATGAAGAGAAACAAACAGGTCAGTATTTGTTTCCTATATATCAGGCAACGAAAAGAGCAGCTGCGATCACATGTGAGGCTTATTTTATTTCAATTGGTTACATATTAAAATTACTTACTTAACTAATACTAATATAATACAACTTTGTTATGTAATTTATATAGACAGGTCAGAGCGCCTAATAAAGAAAATCAGGAGAGAGGGAGTCTGTGCAGGAGATGAAAAGCTAGAGTCACCAGGGAAGAACAGACCAAGGGAACCTTTAATTCTTGTAGATGATATGGACAGATGTATTTTAAGAATAAAGATACAAGAATTTTATACCATGCAGAAAGAAGTTCCGACATTGGAGAAATTATTGAAGGTTGCGAGAGAAGCAATAAATTTCCAAGGAGGGAGAGAAACGCTACGGAAAGTGATTCGAGACATGGGATTTAGAATTTAAAAATGTAGAAATACAAAATGTATTTTGATTGAAAAAAATCATATTGTAGCATGGAGGGCCAGTTATTTAAGAAAATTGCGCATTTCGCAGAGAAGGAAAGTATATTGTGTATTTAGACGAAACATGGATACATCCACATTATACTGTTAAAAAATGCTGGCAAAGCGATGATGTTTCTGATGTAATTTCAATTTAACCAATAAATATCCACTGTAATAATATAATTATCTGCAAACAATCATAAGTCAATCAGCGTCATTAGACCTACTTAAATTAAATTATGAATAAGTAATAATTAACCTTACATTATTATAAGAAATATTCATGACACTGTTTGACGGAAGTTTGGCAGCATCCCTATTCGGCAAGATTCGTGGCCTGCTGTTTGACGTAGTGGGAGAGAAACGGGTGGAATGGGGTGAGTAGAGGTGTTAACTTTTCCAAGAATGACGACAGCACTGAAGGGGCACAGATCCGATGGTGCGACAATAGTAATGTACATGAAGATCAATTTTTAATAGTTATTACACAGGTGTTCATCGAATATATGAAATTGTAATTCAAAAGGTAATCATAGTGTTGTCACAATATTTATACAGATATTTCTTCTCACAAACTTGTTGCTCTAATGATATACCCCACCATTCTTTAGTTTTCTGTCATCCTCTTGCACAACAAAATACTTGTGAACAAGAAAGTGCCTACAATCATTGTACAGTCGACCGGGTATACTTTACACAAGGGGGGTAACTTTACACATTTCTAGAAAAATGGTGTATAACAGTTTTAATAATGGCACACACTTCAGTCTACCACACATATGTCCTGTTGTCACATAGAATCAGTTCCACGGAGTTGCTACACATTGTCTGTAATGTGCTGCCTTCTAAACATTTTTCTAGAAATGTGTAAAGTTACCCCCCTTGTGTAAAGTATACCCGATTGACGGTAATTTATAACACAAAAAATATATACCGGTACATTTTGTAATGTAGACATTAGTAAGAAAGAAATTAAAAAAAAAAAAAAAAAAAAAAAGATTTTTGTACTTGTTCATTTGAAACTCCAAATTCAAGAGCAAATACGAGAATGTAAGACTTACATTTACAAGGCTTTGCTTGTTGCCATGAAATTAAATGACAAAAAAAAAGTCTTACTCTGATAAATGTAATTTCTTTTTGTTATGGAACTTTTTAAAGGATTGTTTATATTTACCATTTATTATGTGTATTTTTGATGCATTAAATTATTTTATCTTATATATGAGAAACTGTTATGTAATGTATGTTACATATAAGCCTAGTCGAGTTCTGGTTCCTATTGTAAATTGTGTTGCATTAAAGTTTTCTCTTTTATACAATATCAGTTGAGTAATTTTGTTATATTTAATTCCTAGATGAGTTGTTCTTGCCATTAGGATGATATTCGTGGTTTCAACTGTGAAGTCATTATCCTTCTAGCTTCCCAATAATTAACAGCATATACAGGGCTACTACAAAGGCTTTACCCAATTCCATAGCCTTGTATTATGAAAAGTATGAGACATACATTATTGAAAGTTATACCAATAAAAAGAGAAACTCATCAAGTTTTTGGTCCATCAACTGCTCGATGTGACTTCCTTGCGTCACGCGACAAACATCCACTCGGTAGTCTAACTCCTGCCACACCCGCTGGAATATATCACGATCAACTCTAGCCACTGCCGCACGGATCCGGTTATTAAGTTCTTCAAGATTAAATGGCAAAGGAGGTACATACACTTGATCTCTGACAAACCCCCATAGAAAAAAATCATAGGGAGTCAGATCTGGAGACCGAGGAGGCCAACGGAGAACACACCGATCGTTGTTAGAAGCCCGTCCATACCAACATTGTGGTAGATGCTCATTAATATACTCTCGCACTTCCAGATGGAAATGTGGTGGAGCCCTATCTTGTTGAAATAAAAAACCTGGTTTATCTTCATGTAACTGAGGCATCAACCACATCAACGGGCTTCTATTCTACTCCTCTTGCTAAAACTTTAAAAATAGGTCCCAATGAGTAAAACAGGCATTTTTATGCACCATAAAACTGCTTTCAAACATTCATATTCTATATAAAATGTGAAGATACTCGTATTTAACTAGTTCTAGTTCATCCCAACAGAAAAAAATTGACATTTAACTTAAAATCCGAGGTATATACATGATGGATGAAGACTTAAGAGAAAGGACTAGTAATATATTATGCTGAGGCATCGAAAATTAACAACTAGCATTTTAAAATATAAGCAAATTTTTATTTCATCATTAAAAATACATAGTAAACATTTATATAAAATATATTTAATACTGTCCACAGTTAAATTTCCTGTCCATATTTTTACTTATAAAGTAACACTTCTCATAACTAAACTACTGAATATTTATTTTTTTAAATTATAATAAATGCAATCTTCAGATTTGTCAGCACCATAAAAAGTATTTCATAAGTAGAGCCCAGATTTCTATGCACTATCAAATATTTAAAACATGCATGCATTCATGTACTGTCATATGACAAAACAAGCACAATGAAGAAAAAAAAAATATATAAAAATTGAATTCCACATTATGTTACATTTTTATTTTATTTTGAAACAACGTATGACAACTAATTTCTCAGATTTTCTTCACTTAAGCTCATGTGTTTCGCTGAAGAACATTCCTGAACACAGAAAATTATCTTTCTATGTTACAAGAATTCAGAGGTGCATACATAAGTCAAGAAATTTGGGAAAAAGTGAGGTCGAATTGTGTTTTACATTTCCGCATGATCATGACCCCATCAGGAATCGAACCCTCGACATTCCAACTTTGCAGTGTTATACTATCACACGCCCCAAAATATAAAAGTACTTACGTCTTTATTACAATAATCACAATAAACTACATCACTGTCCATCTTCAGAAATTCCTTTCCCTCAATCCATATAGACAGAAGATCGCTTATTGCAGTTCTAAAAGGAGCTACAGCAACACTTCACAATTCGACACAAAAATATATTAAATTGCAGTTTGCAAGCATGCTGGTTCTGACTTTGTTTCGTTCAGTATTTTGATCTCTGGCTTGTAACAAGCAAGAGTTGGAGGTTGGAAATTCCAGTGTAACAAAAGAGAGTTTAGTAGAAAGTCCAAAGATTAGTTATCAGGTACAATGTCACAAAATCATTATTACCGGTAGCTTTCTTGTATTTTTTCTCAGTAGAAAAATAATTTGGAAATACTCTACTAGATTCTACGAAGCAACATTCATGTTGTTGTTGTTTTCTAATGCCAGGCGTTTGACAAAGTCATTTGACCTCTTGCACTCCAATATTTTTCAAAGATATGAAGCAACATTCATAAAAGGCACTATTACGCAAGTTAATATAATATGTGCACTAAAATTAGAAAAACGTACATAATATGCAATATAAAAGTCTAAATATATACTATTAAATTTAAAATCTTCAAAATATCCATTATGCTTGAATTTAGTTCCAAAAATGACAAAACATGCATACATGCACAGAAGAAGTACGATTATTTGGAACTGATAAGTCATAAAACGAATATTTGCAAAGTTTGAGAAGTTTAACAAGCTTATATAAAAACATGCATTTTCATGGAAATCTGGGCTCTATTTATAAGCAACTAATATCACCTCTCTCTGTCTTTTTGTAAAATATATATATATATATATCGGTATTTATTACAGCTTCAAAAAATGAATTTCAATGAAAATGATTCACTAATTCATAGCTTAGAGAAGATGTTATTACCTTCATCACTTAATCTCTTCTTAAATACAGATTTATTAAGTACAGGCCATAAATGTTAATTGTCTGTAGAGGAACATTAATGAGCAGAACTATATTAGATCTCAATTACATCAAAATTAATTAACTAAAATTAAAGTAACTTAATTAGCTTAAAAAGAGAAACATTAAAAATACACTACTTGCAATCATACAGTATTAAGGTGATTAAATTACTTTCGTAGAGAACAGCTTACACTGCCCTGCTACGCAAATGATTTATTATGAACATTATGACAATTACCAAATCATAACCATATAAAAGAAAATGAGTTAAAATTGCAGTACAGTACATTGTATCCAAAATATACACGTGCATAATAAATCATTCCTTTTTAATTGCTAAGAAATAATATTGGCAAAATGTGTAACTAAAATGCAATATATATTTAGTGTTGCATAAGCATAAACATTATCATTTACTATAGCAGGCTTATATCTGAACTTAATTGGAGACTGCCAAACGGATTATGTTTACTAATATATAGTAGATGAAATCGTGTTTTTCATCAAGTCAGTAATCATTTTCATTCATAATGTACACAGAGATACATCTTAAGGTAACCTGTGTTTGGTAATTCAATGATACAGCAATGAAAATCTGTATTACAATATTACCTTGGAGAGGAGTACGTCAAGGATGATCTTTATCACCTACACTGTTCAACATCTACTTGGAGGATTTAGTGAAGAACTGTTTTCGGAACATGGGAGAAATGATACTAAGGGATATGCTACTAGAGCTAAATGACAGTTGTGAGCAGTATGGAATGAAGATAAATGCCAACAAGAGAAGACCATGGTCATAGGAAGAAAAGTAAAGGAGGTAAACTTGAGAATTCTAAATGAGGCAGTAGAGCAAGTGGACAGCTTCAAATACTTGGGGTGTACTATTAGCAGTAACATGAGTTGCTGCCAATTAGTCAAAAGGAGAACAGCAATGACAAAGGAAGCTTTTAATAGAAAAAGGAGCATCTTCTGCGGATCTCTGGAGAAAGAAGTAAGGAAGAGAAGCGACTAGAAGCATTTGAAATGTGGATATGGAGAAGGATGGAGTGTGTGAAATGGACAGACAGAATAAGAAACGAAGCAGTCTTCGAAAGAATGGATATGGTGAAACTGATCAGGAAGAGAGCTTTATGAGTCTCCCGATATAATAACATCCATTAAGATTGCTCGTTTGAGATGGGCAGGGCATGTTAAGATAATGATGAATGTGAAATACCTAGGAAGGTTATGGAATATGGGATTGTTGGAGGAAGAAGAGTTGGAAGGCCAAAGCTACGATGGATGGACTGTGTTATGGACGACATTAAGAGGCTTGGAGTGAAGAACTGGTGGACGGTGGCTAAAGATCGAGACCGATGGAGAAGAATTCTTAAGGAAGCCGAGGCCCGATCCGGGCTGTACTGCTATGGATGATGATGATGATCAGGAAGAGGAAAAGGAATTGGTTGGGTCACTGGTTGAGAAGAAACTGCCTTCTGAAGGATGCACTGAAAGAAATGGTGAATGGGAGAAGAGTTCGGGGCAGAAGAAGATATCAAATGATAGACGAAATTAAGATATATGGATTATATGCGGAGACTAAGAGGAAGACAGAAATTAGGGAAGACTGAAGAATGTTGGATTTGTAGTGAAAGACCTGTCCTTGGGCAGAACGCTATGAATGAGTGAATATTGCCTTATGTTTGCACAAACTATCATTTTACAAAAACAGATTCCCTCTTTTATATTGTCACTCAGACAAATATACAGGCTACCGGTACTGTCTTGCTTATAGAGGACATATTACTATCCCTACATGAAACTAAGAAATGACGCAATACTGGTAGGAAATACTATGAAATTGATGCCATGTGTTAAAGCCTTGTAAGTAAAACAGTTCTCCCAAAGCCAACTTAAAATACTTTATTACTGATATATTTCCTAGAATCAGGAAATAAATTTGCAGTGTCAAGATATTGTGGGGCATCATGAGCTCTTAAGTTCAGTTAAAATCAATATACAAAATATTTAAGGGAAATTTTCTATCCATTCACCATATATAATAAAAAATATATAGGCCTCCATATACAATTATTACAATGTAGTATAACTGATAGTAAATATATTTGTAACATTTATAATTATATAAACAAAATATAAAGTTAAACACAGATTAATTTGCACAGTAATATTTCCATGGAATGACTATCTTCATGATTATTTCACAGCCATTAAAAACTGAGCCCCCTACTCGCCTGACATGTCCCTTTGCGAATTTTCATTTTATTCTCTGACCACATTACCTCATTATCTCCTGCCTTAAATGCCTCATGAGTGATGCCTTACTAGTGTTGCTTGTAAGGTTCCAACCTGTTTTTGGACAGTTGATTAAACAACAAAATAACTTAAAGTAGAAGACAGACATTTTGATGATGTGGAAGACATCAAATGGGCTCTCTACATGCAACTTAACTCCATTATGAAAGACACGTTCTAGAGGTGCTTCAAAGACCTTCAATACCACTGGACCTATACATCACTGTGCTGTGCAAGGAAACTATTTTGAAAGCACAAGCTATATTATTATGCCCGAGAAAAAATTCGTCCAATAACTTTTGGGATGGAGAGTGTACATGTCAATCATCCCAAACAACAATGTTCACTTTCTTCTAAATCATTTCCATTCCATTATTGCTTTATTAAACACTATGAAGCCTGAATACGTAGTTTTAAAATACTCTGTGCATTAAATACTCGGTTATACTTCTTATATAAGCAATTTCATACAATTATTAGGGCATATAAAAAAAGGTTTGTTTACTTTCCAATACATTTCAATAAACACAGTGCTTTCCTTCTGGAGAAAGAAGATAATGGAACTCTGTGTATAATATATTGCAGTGGATGGAGAGATAATTAGGCCTTCTGTCCAGTGCACGAGAGTTGTCGTTTTTAACCTCCTTTTTGTCCAACTTCAAGACTTTCAATGCCTAAGCGGAGTTCATGAAGTTAAAAACATAATTAACATTTTCTTGGTTCCTTGGTGAAAAATACAACAAAAAAGTGCTGGAACAGTGTTCAGCCAGAAAAAAAGCACTGAATAAACATATTAATAGTTAACAAGATCTGAAGTATACTTATTATTCATAAAAAATATGAAGCAATCGCGAAAATATACAACTTAAATGAGAATAATGTTTAAAACATACTGGAAGTTAACAAGCTCTGACATATACTTATGATTCATAAAAAATACGAAGGAATCGCGAAAATATACAACTTAACAAATGAGAATAATGTTTAAAACATATTGGAAGTTAACAAGCTCTGACGTATACTTATGATTCATAAAAAATACGAAGCAATCGCGAAAATATACAACTTAACAAATGAGAATAATGTTTAAAAACATATAGATCATAAACATCCATTTGAGCATTAACACATGTGAAAGAGAAGTGCTATATTCGAAAACGTAACTTGGAAAATGTAATATCAATCAGTTGAAACAACTCCAACAAAACGAGAATCATCTCTGAAAAAAATTAGTCCCATATAAAATGTTTCACTCTAACAAATGGCATCAGTCTTCTCTGACTCATTTTCTTATGGGAAGCTGACAGCTCAGTTGCCATCAAATGATTTATATCTGATCACAGCAGAGCCAATAGTCAACATAACACCTTTTACTTATAATCTAACCGAAACAATACGTAAAACAGATCGCCATCTTTAAAATTCCGACTCCATGTGAACCACAGATCTACAAAACTCTCTCCTAAAAGTAAGGCACTAATTACATTTGTACTCTTAATTTCTCAAGAAAACTCATCTAACACTGATTCTCTTCACAACATCTCTCATAAGAGAGAGTCTCAAATTATCTGTCAACATTTCACGTTGAACCTGCCTTTCAACTTTTTCAAAACGAATCTTATCTGTAAAAATTTTCGGGAATTGGGCTCCAACATATTGTAAAGTGAGTTTCTGTACAAGTCGAAGAGATTCTGGCAATATTACATCACGATCTATCAAAAGTGGAATATCTCTAATCACACCGGTACCACACATTTCAACAGGACTTACTAATCTATTTCTTGCTATATGACAACAAAACTCATCTTCTGTAAATCTCTTTGTGACATAAAATACAACCATAGAGCTCCTCTCTATCACGTCTTCGAACACTGTGAACTGATCAGCACCAAGATAAACTGAGTTCCAGACAAGATGCCCTTTAAGTTGAAAACGTTTGCTTAGATCTCTAGTCAATTCTTCTGCTTCGCAGGTATCAGTCTCTGAACAAATCATACAGAAGTCGTACTGGTCTTTCATTTCAAATGGACAAGACTCCTGCAGTTCGTTCTCTACTTGCATCTCGATGTCCGAAATGTGTGTGACATCCAAACAAAAATTTTCTTCTGCAATAGTTTCCTCTATACTGTGACGTAACTGTTGCCCAGGCCAAGTAGAAAGTGGAATTGGTTCGTTTACGTTATTACATCCTCCATTTCGCTTCAATGATAATCTCTTTGAATGCCATTTTAGAAGTCTGTTTCTTGTACGCCTTGTCTGTTCCCTTTCAGTTTGCTTCTTAAAACATGGAAATAATCTTTCTAATATTTCTGCCATCTTTGGCATACATTTTCCGTTTTACTGGACATTGTTACATTACAAAATAAATGTAATTGTGATCTGAAATGCAAAGATAAACAGAATCAAACAATACCACTTCCATTCTGAAAGGAACCTGACATAATGATCTTAAACACTATATTTAAATATACTGTAATATGAGGATAATTTCAAAGCAAATTACCAACTTAAACCATTATAAATATGTCATGGATTTAAATTATTGATTATTATAAGTAGATTTATATAATAATAACAATAATAATGAATAACAACAATAATCACCCAGATTTTAATGATAAATGATCTCTGATTTGGTATTTCACAAACAATGCTAATCTGTAAAATTTGATCACGGTATCTTAGTTGTAAAAATGTATCCGATTTCATTATGATAACTTTCATAATCATTATTACAGTATTTTGCCATTTGAACTTCAATATTCTTTCTTCAATTTCTGTGTCATTTTTATAAACTTCTTTTAATCGTTTATAGCTTACAATTCAGTTTTGAAATTTTTCTGCATTACAATTTTTAGCATAAGCTTGTCAGGAAAAGTTTCATAAAGTACATAATATTACCTCAATATGTCACCGCAGCATTAAGCAATAATACAAACACATACTAAACACTAAAAAAAGTTACTCTCGCATGTTAACATAGCAAAATGCAAGTGGATGCTCTTTCCATTTTTTTTTCTGCACTCTGCAGAAGTGTTGGAAAAGTCAAGACACTCAAACTAGACTAAGTGTTCAATTAGCGTATATTCACACCATCATGGACATGAAAAGTTACGTAAATTAACAAGAAAAATAAGCTGACTATTCTGGTATTAAGGTAAATAAATAATGTTTTAGTGAAAGTTTTAAGAGTACTCTTATTACAGATAAATTTTCACTATTTTAAGTAAATCTAATAATTTTTTTTGGCAGTTTTTAAGTCATAAAAATTCGGACCTGATATTAACAATGCGGTTTAAATGGAATGAACAAAACACTTCGTTTTATACTGGTCTTATAACTTGCTACAAGTATAATAGCATGAATACTTAAAAAAAAAAAAATAATAATAAAAAGTACACTTTCATAATTTTTAGTTCTGCTGAAGTAACAATACATTACAGTGTATGTCCTCAAGTTAAACATGTTCAAAATATTTAAGTTACTGTTTCATAATATTTCTGTGGCTGTAGCGGAATAGGTACCGGTAATAAATTTTTGAAGATAAACGTGAAAATAGTCTTCATAAAGCTAAGCAGGCTGTTAAACATTAACAAGTTTAATAATTTAGGTAAATTTCTGTTCAGAGTCAAAATTAGATTGGAAAAGAAGATAAAAGAACTATGTGAAGACAGATTATAATGTGACAGAATCCTTCACTCTACAAAAGCTATTAGTTAAAGAGTAACCAAATTAGTAATTGTCAAACAGTTCAGTAAACAAGTTAAAAGATTAATAATAATAATAATAATAATAATAATAATAATAATAATAATAATAATAATAATGATGATAAAACATTTAGAAATGATAAATTTAGTGAAGAGAATTTAGTATGATATTATTATTATTATTATTATTATTATTATTATTATTATTATTATTACTGCATTCGTGTTGTATAGTATAATATGGTAGCTATGCAGTATTAAATAGTACACTGTTATATTCACTTTATATGGAAATGACGGATTTGAACTGGAATGCATCAAATCTGCCATGTCCAGACAAGGTTGATGGGAAATAAATAAAAATTAAGGGTGTGTACTACTAATATAGCATTTGGGCACAAATGGCCCATTGTGCACCTCATAAACTGGAAATAAATCCAGAATACTGCAGTGTATGACAGCTATGCAATGCTACTGGGCTTAATTTCTTGAGATTCTTCGGGGAAACAGTATGTGTTAAGACTACAGGTACATAAATTTGATTCCTTTAAATGTAAAAGGAACACACGAAAAAATCCGCTTATGAAGCCAGGTATTCGTCATAAATATAAAGTTTATTCAAAAGTCTCGAAACATTTTAAAGTCCTCTTTGTTAAGAGTTAGGCCTAAGTTTATAGAAAAATAATAACACATTTTTGGGGTTTATTCCGATATAAATCAATTTCTGAGAATATGCCACACTGTTGAGCAGCTCATCTGCTGCCAACTTGCAACTTGATCCATACTGCATGTTCCATATTCAGAATTTTGTCTAATTTTCTAGATTTCTTGTAAAACCACTGCAGCGTTTACATCGTTTTTTTTACAGACACCACACAATGTTCTTTTTATCTGAGACGAAACCAGTCTCTTCAAATTTTTTTTTACAAACTTCCATAATCACAGGGTCCATACCTCAATCAATAAATTTAGAGTTCTGAATATTTTCGATGCACTGAAACAGTCTCTATTACATTCCATTCACAGTGACACTGAATATGGCCAATTCGCATTTGCAGAAGCAAAACAATTATTATTTTCTGGTATGAATTTGAAAAAAAAAATAAATAAACAATTTGAACAGAAATTCCTGTGAAATAAACTCCCATTCATTTATGAACAAAACTGTGCTGTAATTTTTCTATAAAATTATTTCTTAACAAAGAGAATTTTTAAATATTTTGTGACTTTTGAGTAACTCTAGTCCTATATTACATTTACCTTCTTTTCATCTAACCAGTTAGTAGCAAAGAACAGTTAAAAATGATTAGTTTTTGATAGCTATGTTAACAAATAAAAATACTATGGATTTTATGTAAGACTAACTACATCTACAGTCCAGAGAGACTAAAGTGAAAAGTATGGTACATAATAAAATGTTGTATGCATTAACCTCACAGAAATACTTTGAACATAAATGATACGTCCCAAAGTCAGTCTTTAAAGGTCAAAATTTGTGAGAGAGGTAAAAAGATTGTTTTTCACAATTTACCATGGTGCCCATTCTCAGGACAGATTATAAAAAAATAAGTTGAAAAGAGTTTCGAGAAATTGGGTCAATATTTGACGAAAAAATGAACATAAAGATTTAAATTCACTGAGAAAAAAGTTGATTCTAAACTACAAATTCTCATAAAATTACACCATAGGCTAGGCTTCCACAAGAGAACAAATAAAATGTAATATAAGGGCAAACATTTCAAGACAGCTACACAAGAACTTCCTACAATGATGTCCAGAATGCCAACATGTCAACCAAAAACCAGATTCCAAAAACTGCGCAAAATCTGAAATTGAGTAATTCTTGTCAGATTGTTCGAACACATTTAACATCACTCTCCATTATCCTTCAATTCTTATCAGCATGGCGGGTACTTGACTGTTTGTCATTCATCTATATGAAGCCAGTTGTGTAGACCAAATCACCGAGAGTCATTGCCCAGATGTGTCATAGGAGGCTGGCCTATGCTACGCCTATGATGAGATGATGATGGAGATTTATTGGGATGTCCCAGAACAAAACCCATGTCACCTGGACCACGGACTTGTCCAACATAGTCATAAATTGGGGGTACATTGGGGAATTCATCTGGGTCCACAATATGAGTCCAGTGCTCTAGCCAATGGCAGCCATACAGCAAAGAGGATAGGTCTATGACGTTCTTCACAAGTATTCAAGTGATAATACAACATCCAGTTTACAGTGTACATCAACTTAGTTATAGTAGGCTCGCTCTATGCATCCCCAGTTAAAGACAGAGGCTACCGCACGCTGAGCGGTTGTCTTTTGAAGTAAGACGGTCCCGCCAACCTTTTCTGCCCACTCGGGGGATGGGGTAATCTCTGTTTCCGCTTTCTGAGGCAAACATAAATGTTGCCAATTCTCCCCTGAATGCTAAAACTAACTGCAGTCTTTCTTAATATGTTCTAACAATTCACGTGTTTTGTTCGCTGTTTGAAAGTCTTCTGTAATTTTATTTTTATTATTATTATTATTATTATTATTATTATTTCGTGGAGTATATTGTAAATTACTTAGTTTTTTACAACCCCAAGATAGCAATGATAGATGAACAGCAATTTTAAAGACATAATTAACTTTATTAGGACAATAATATAACCCTGCCCAAGCCCATACCCATCAAGGGAGTTATGTTGCAGGCTATCAAATCAGCCATGCAGTAAGAAACATGCAGTGGAGGAGCTCGCAGCCTCATATGGACACGTTGTGTTACGATTTCCTCCGTACCACTGTGTTCTAAATCCTTTGGGAATGTTAAATGTTATGTTTTATTTAACAACGCTCGCAACTGCCGAGGTTATATCAACGTCGCCGGTGTGCCGGAATTTTATCCCGCAGGAGTTCTTTTACATGCCAGTAAATCTACTAACATGAGCCTGTCGCATTTAAGCACACAAACGCCATCGACCTAGCCCGGGATCGAACCCGCAACCTCGAACATAGAAGGTCAGCGCTATACCAACTGCGCCAACCAGGTCGACCTTTGGAAATGATCTGGTATCAACTGAAGTCTAATTTTAGGAAAAACAATATTATCGCGACTTGAGTCTAGTGTGTTAACTTCTGCGTGATGGAGCTGCAACAATCGGTCCCCATAATTGGTGCTCCTGTGTTCAACATGCAATTAAAACGGAAGGGAATTATATGAAGCACGACAGGTACAGTAACCAAGAGAGATTTGTGATTCATTTAGGAGAGAGTGACGATGAATAGAGGTAAGAGAAGAAAAATGTCATATTTTATTACATAACATTTCAGATTTCGCTGCGAATTTAGACACGAAACACAAATTGACAATATTATTTCGGTGTTATTATTATTTTATTATTATTATTATTATTATTATTATTATTATTGATATACTCAAAGTATGAAAATATATTAGTTTGAAGAAGTTGACCGTACAATGATTCTATAACGGATTTATGCACACAGTAACTCAAAATTAACCATTAATTAATTCGTGATTGATTGAATTAAAGTACAATTTGTTGTATAGAAATAAATATACGATTGTTTCATACCCACGTGGCGAAGTAAATGTAAAATGTGACAACTGCGCGCCTAGAAATTTCCGCACGCGTCCCTTAATGACCGGGGTGGACCGTGCAGCTAAGTTCTTCTAGCAACAAAAGAGACCGACTGGGGATCCTTTGAAAAATCCTACTATACATTGTAACTTGCACGTTACCAATCTGACTTTAGCCTAGACCTATACTATACTGTAAGATGCAACACATCCAACTTGTCTTCGTTAATGACAAATAAAAGGATTAATACCAGTGATAGTGGTGATGGTGACGATGTTGATGATAATGGAACATTTTAAGTTACATTTAAAACTTGTTTTTGTATTCTATTATATTATAATTTGTATCGACAATTTGAGCTACATTTTTCATATGAGTTGCTTTTTGACATTAGAGGCTACATTATTTGTAGGTGTACAAATTTGCAAAGCAGATAACGACCTGATTTTGAAGGTTTCCTTATTAGTTGGCAATACTTTATACCTTTTTTTACACTAACTATCTACTTTAACGACCATTCTACGTAAGAAAAATGACAACAACCTATCAACTAACAGTGTTCTCCATATTATTTTTTTAAAACAAATTTTACAAATATTGACTGTTAAAAGATCTTATTTTCTGCCACTTTTTATATGTTAAAAGCTGGATTAAGAAATTCACTACTGGTATCTGTATAAAAACTCCATTTTAAGATCCTTTTACACACAGTCTAATGCCAACTCCTTGGATAAAACATGTGTTCCAGGTCGTCATATGATGTCAATTATCATCTGAATCTGAACTGTGGCAACATTCTTGTCCTTCACTCTTGTTGATGTGCACATTCACTTCTATCCTAGGACCTATGTGAATACCTGACGATTGAGTTATACTGACGTCACACAGTTTTTGTTCAAGTTGAGACATATTTTCACAGCTTTCAGTTACAAGTTTACATATATCTTTCTGCGACTCTTCTTCAATAGGGAGTGATGATAATGTTTCTTGCAAACTTAATATTCCAGTTTCGGAAAGAGCAGTACTAGTAGATTCTGTTTCACTTATAGGTAAATGAGATTTCTTTTTAATCATATACTGACTAACATATTTGGAAAGTAATTGTTTATAAAGTTCTGATCTTCTTCTCTTGGCATTCTCTTGCTTCAACACACGAATTTTTCGTATCCTATCATTGAATGTTACTAGAACTCTTCTGCGCATATTATCTGGAATAGTGGGATCGAGTCCTGACACACCTGAAAGAGCAAGTCCTACTCTGTGACTCCCATTAGGAAATACTGGTACACATTTATCTCTGTCTCTACGCATTCGTTCCCAAAGTTGTTGGTATACAGCACCATTTTGCACACGAAGATGAACATGATCTTTCTTGTAGTTTTCAGTATGATAAAAGAATACTTTTGTACTTATTTCCATCATTGCTTCGTACTGGTCAAATATATCCTCTCCTAAACTTGCAATATCAGGATCATACAACATACATCCTGTTAAATTATATTCCTTACAAAATTCGGATCTGAATTTTGCTGCTTCTTCATAATCTATGTCACAGGTTACCACACAGAAATCATAGTATGTGATCGGGCATGTTCTATTTAAAAACATTTCAAGATCGCTCTCAACTAAGGCTAATTCATCTGCAGTTAATGCTGAATATATGCTGGGCGCCACACTCATTGCACTTGAATTCACACTTATTAATTCACTGGCTGAATTTGAATTCGATGACAGTCCTATTTCATCACATAAACCTACTGCAACACACGATGAATCTAACACCAATTCATTCTCAGGTATTTCAGCATCTGTTGAACACTGTGAAGATCCACAAATTTCTCTCACATCACTTTTAGTTTCTGGTTCTGCAATATTTGGCGCATTGTAAGCACATGCAGACACTAACCTACATTCAGAATGATGGGAGTTCATTGTAGACTGATTTACTACTACAAATTGATCATTCTCTATTCTACCTTTCTCAATTTCTTTATGCACGGATATGTTTATCTTCTCTTGAATAACTTCTGATAACTCACCCTTTGTTTCACGTTTCTTTGCTGACTCTGTCATGTTGATTCTCCTACTAACAGTCTTACTGAACCATTTTATTAACTTCGTTTCCATCTTACTAACGACTCCATTAAACTACACAAAGTTTGTAATGTGTATTTCTGAAAACAAACGGTAACATTAGTCCACATTTCCATCTTTATACTATAAATATGACATGACATTCAAATTAGACAGGAACTAACCTTCACGATATTTGGAGGGGGTTTTCCCCAATCTCTTTCCGTTTTGTATATTATTAGGATAAAGTAGTGCACACTCCTCCCACCTGTCACGTCGCCTTCAAATATACTGAACCTACCTATTGTGTAATGTCAACGTCCGCTGTTACGCATTATTGACTAACAGCCTAGATCATACTATGATCTAGAATGATCTAGGCTAACAGTAGGCTATGTAAACCACCTGTAATGACTTAAATCTATTATTAAGATTCCCATTTGGTTGAATATTTACATTACTTGTATTCTGTAACTCAAATACACCGAAATAAATTTTTATCAAGGAAAAATAAAGCTGCAAATAGAAAAGTCATGCTATCCCTTACGTCAGTTTATAATGCCTGTGCAAGTAGTTTGGTACGAGTATGTAAAGTACAATAGAATAGCTAAGTATTTTCTTTTATTTCCTTCGAAAACGTTAGTGCAAAATTATTATATACGTAATCAACTACACAATTTTCATAATACAACGCAGAGTCATGTACTGTGTCAAAGATGATACATTCTGTAACCACTCTTTACCAATATTATACTCGTAATTTTTTTCGACCTCTCGAATATCAGAGAGATTTGTTATTGTAGTAGTTTATATGATCACACAGGATAGGTTGCACGTTGGTTATTGTTATTGAGTGTTATAACTTGTATTGTTTGGAATTGCTAATATAATTATATAGATATCTGCCAGAACTTAATATGGGGAAACTGAATGTTACTATCTTGCGATACTTAACAAAGGAAGATTTCAGAGTTTTAACTGCGGTAAGTGATGCTGACATGGTGATTGATATAGGTTAACTGTCCTAAATAGCTTACTGTTAAAAAACAAATAAGCAATCACTTTACAAATACTGTAATACGAGAGTTGTTAGTAACCTATTCAGTTTCACCGAATAGTCAATGTTTTTGTAAATCACCGTATTATGCATTCTGTCTACCATCAAAACAAGTGCAAATCAGAGGGGTCACTCAGTTATTACAAACTCTGTTTGCAAAGTATGAACCAATAAATTACAGAGAACATTTTTTTTATTCTCATGCATGCATTCCTTGAAACTAGACTTCTAGACTGTATACCCCGATATGAATGATATGTAATACAAAAATAACAAAAAGATCAATATAGGCCTACTGACATTTAATATAAAGATCGCAAGAGAAGTTGGTGAAACTATCGCTGAGGTAGTTCCGGTGATTTCGAAAGTGAAAATCGTTCAATTTATAAGGGATTTTTTAAATCTTATAGGTACGGAAGGCATAATAAAAGCCTAAACTAACCAAACCTAATCTGTCATAGATTCGTATGTGCAAGGTGTATAAACGGAGTACGAAGGGAACTACTTCAGCGCTAATTTAGCCTAAGAGTTAATCAACATAATATAGGCCTAATATGTCACAAGTTTTATTGCAGTTGCTTCGGTTTATATTGTTAAGAATAAATCAGAGAGAAATTAGAATTTGACGATCGAATTCTAGAATGAGTTAAGACCGGACGTTATTTCAGATATGTATGCTATATTGTTGGATTGTTTTCAGATCGAAATGGGAATGAAGAACCACGAGCTTGTGCCAGGACCTCTAGCAGCATCTATAGCTAATTTGAGACATGGGGGTGTTCATAAACTCCTGAAAGAGTTGTGCAAGCACAGACTTCTAAGCTACGAACGTGGAAAACATTGTAAGTAGGCTAATAGACCATTTTGTAGATTTAAAAAAAAACGCCAATACGTACTCCACTGGAAATTAGGAAATTCTGTATGAAGAGTATAATATAGAGTTACAACGATTTAAATAGGGCTACAGTAGTTTTTTTTTTCTCTCATGTGTGGTGCATAGCAGGATCAAAGTTTTTCCGGGCAAGTAAATTACTGGTAGGCCTAGGTTTCCTGGAATATTTTACATATAGGCCCTAATTTACATGTAGGCTATAATACATAATGCATATTGGTTCTTTTATAGCACGCGACACGATCGCACTTCCGTACAGGGGCAGTGTCATTTCTCTAATAAGGTTAGAGCCCAGTTTAAGTGTGTGTATTAATCGAAAAAATTGTCATATAAACATGCGTCCTGTTCTCAATATTTTCTAGCCCCTAATTATCGATTAACACACACACACACACACACACACACGTACGCACCCCCCCCCCCGAAACTGGGCTCTAACCTTAGAGGAAATACCCCTGCCCCTGTACGGAAGTGCGCCCGTAATCTAGATATTTGAATACTGTAAGGACTTGATTTACTTTAGGTGATACATTTGTTGATAGTAGGTCCTTAGCCATTACTTGTACAATACTGGGTATCGGAGTTTGAGGCAGAATGCCATAATTTATGTCCCTTGATCATTTTTATCACATTGTTGGTATTATGAGACATTGTACAGTAGACTTTTGTATTATACCGTATTTGTGCTATTTCACTCATTTTGTTCACAATTTTGCGTATGATTTTAGTTAGTAAAGATAAAATGTCCTATGTAAACAAAATCTTAAATCAACTAAACATTTTGGATAATAGCAGCAGAACATAAACATGGTGAAATTGTTTCCATACATGAAAACAAAAAAGCAAGAATGGTGTTTGTATCAATGATAATATTTGTATCTTTCGCACATTAGTTTATTTATTTTATTCACACATGCTAACATTGAAATATCATTGGTTTTAGATGATGGTTACAGATTGACAAACTCTGGATACGATTATTTGGCACTGAAAACTCTCACCATCAGAAATATAGTTTCTTCATTTGGAAATCAAATAGGTGTTGGAAAGGAATCAAACATTTATACTGTTGCAAATGAAGAAGGCCAACCACTTTGTTTGAAACTTCACAGGTAAGACATATTAACAGTTGAAAACTACAAACAAATGTACGGATTGTGTTAGAAGCATATCATTGTGATTTTTCTGTATGAGAAACTCGCCTCTCAGACTATATACTGAATTGGGAATAATTATTTAGGAACTTAATATTTTTTTTGGTAATTTTAAAGAACTGAATGCAACTTATGAGGCAATTAGGCCAGGAGATAATGGGGTAGGGTGGCCAGATGAAGGTCCATAATCTACTCTTGTTCAGCCACTCTTCATTGCATACATCGCCGATTAGCTACAACACTAATCAGACTTCAGATGCATACAAACAATAACACATATTGTTAGGCGAGATGTACTGTCTGATAATAGATATATACATATCAGTCTGAACCTCAATTAGAGGTATATATGCCATTAAGTTGCATAATTAATTATGTAAGTAATAATTATTTTTCCCAATTAAAAGCAAATGGAACATACTTTCTGTAACTTAATGTAAGAATCAAATTTTGAAGCTGATTTCAAGAAACTTTCACTTTTTTAAACAGAAACTTAGTAATTTTTTTAATAGAAAAGATTTCATGTGCATTGAAATAACTCGTAGATACTGAATATTAGCAAACTATGAAAATAGTTCAGGTGAAATCACTGTACACTGACTGACGGAATGGCAAAGCTACTTTCTTTGGTATAATGAATGCTGAAAACCTGTATTGTCGTAAAAATCTCGAAATCATTTTTTTTTAAGTAAGTTTATCACAGTACTGTCTTTATACTTCACATAATGAGAAAAGTAGAAAGTTGTAATCATTTTAGTACTTGCGTAAGTAAATTTGGCAGATTTCTGTAATGTGTGTGTATTATGAACTGAACAATATCTCATATTCTAAGAATGACTTCCGTTTTAATCTATGATAGCAGAAAATAAGCTGAACTAATTGTACTATAATTATATTAATTGTATTTTGAGTTCTAAGTAAATTAAAAGAACTCCAAAAGGAAATAACATTTCAATGGATACCTAATCATTGTGGTATACCTGGAAATGAGAAAGTCGATAATATTGCAAAACAGGCAACATATTTGCAACCAAGACCTCTTCAACTGATATCTCTATCCAGTGCTTTTGCTTCAGTAAAGTCTCATTTTACAAACCTATGGATCAACAATTAGCTCTCTTCTGACAAAGGAAAAATTTTACAGTCTCTACAAAAGAAACCAAATGACCTGAAAATGTACAAAAACTTGCCCAGACATGTTCAAACATTTTTAACAAGCGCCAGAACAGGTCACATTGCCACTCAATTGTACCTATACTGATTTAACATTTCTGATAATCCTACTTGTCTGTAGTGTAATAATCATGATGATCTGAAACACATTCTTCTATACTGTCCATCCATAAACCACAAAAGAAAAAAATTAAACTCATCAATACCGGTTGCAGAAGACACAGCCCTGCAGTATATATTGACTACACCCCAACTCTGGCTACTAGCAACAGGCGTCTATAATGAACACCGATCAAAATACCTCTCATTTCTCGTGAAAAACAACTGAATAGACTACAGTGGACTATAGTGGACTTTATGTTGTCAGCAAACAGCTGGATACATTAAGAAGATTGATTTGATATTAATTGTAATTACATATCTATAGTGCATATTTGTTTTTTTCCTTCTACATATCAGAGCTCTACAAATAAGGTTAAAAGTACTTGAAATGGCAAGAAAATGTGTTAAGTGTGAAAGAATATATGAGTAGATGATACGGAAAAACATAACGTGTTCATTTACTGAGCACAGAACTTAACCGTTGCATTTTAATTTCAGGCTTGGTCGCACATGTTTTCGCAACTTGAAAGAGAAACGTGATTACCACCAGCACCGACATGCAGCTTCCTGGTTGTATCTGTCTCGAATTTCAGCTACTAAGGAGTTTGCATACATGAAGGCTTTGCATGAACGTGGCTTCCCTGTGCCCAAACCCATCGACTTCAACAGGCATTGTGTAGTCATGGAACTTGTGGATGGAAAACCCATGTTAGTTCATTTAATGTTAGACTATAGGTACACATTGGATGAGGTTGTCGACTATTCCTAGTTTTAAGCTGATCTTATGATGGAAGAAGTAGGTAATCTTGTCCCCAAATTTATGTTCCACTTTTTAATGGTCGGAATTGGAAATGTTATTTACTGTAAACAGATAATTTTTGAAGGAGTTACAGTACCTATCATTATTACAAATTTACATTACAGTAAAACCCTGATAAGATGCTGTTCAAGGGACCAGGTATAAAATGCGTATTAACCGGGACCGTGTATTAGGCGGGTATACTAATTTTAACTTGTACTAATTTTGACTTATATATGTATCTATTAGGCGGCCGGGTAGCTCAGTTGGTAGAGCAGCTGGCTACGGACTGGAAGGTCCGGGGTTCGATCCCAGGTGGCGACAGGATTTTTTCTCGTTGCCAAACTTTCAGAATGGCCCCGAGGTTCACTCAGCCTCCTATAAAATTGAGTACCGGGTCTTTCCCGGGGGTAAAAGGCGGTCAGAGCGTGGTGCCGACCACACCACCTCATTCTATTGCTGAGGTCATGGAAAGCATGGGGCTCTACCTCCATGCCCCCCCAAGTGCCTTCATGGCACGTTACGGGGATACCTTTACCCTTTTTTTTTTGTATACGTATCTATTAGCATTTTTCTTTGTTGAAATACATGATTCATGAAAGGTAATACAGTATTACTCCATTATGTAATTACTGTACTCTGCGTCAAAGACATTTACATTATGTACTGTACTCAATTCTTTCGGAAAAAAAAAAAAAAAACATTTATAGTTGTTTACCGTGTGCAATTTCTCCAAATCCTCGTGTTTACCAAACTTCAGTTTCTGCAATTGCATCCTTCCGACGTCGCAGCTGTAGTGATACAGTCGCGATTTTTTATTATCGTTCTTAATGTTGATGATGATGGGATTCCTAATGCATCAGGGAGTTGTTTCTGAGTAAGAGTACTGTTCTCATCGTACTTTCGTAAGATTTCCAATTTTTCCGACACAGAAAGGGCTTTTCGTTTAACACTCATTGTAATCACATTCACAGACACTTCAATACACAAAAGGACAACAAACTGCCGAGAAAATTTCCAGAATTTTATTACGGCCGAGTGAGGAATGTTGTTTGAGGGAGAGGGTTAGCAAGAGGGTGAGATATTGTAACTGTATGTAGGCTTTAACCACGCAGGTAAGAAGTCGAATAAAAGAGCGTAACAAGAGGGTGAGGTATATTAAGGTATAAAGTATGAAGGTTTAAATGCGCAGGTGAAGGGTCGAATACCAATACTTTTCAGGTTAATGGCACCAGTGAGCTGAATGACCAAGATGTTTCAATGCTGTTACAGTACATTGCTGAAAATTACATCGAAAATATTTCACAAAAACAGCATATTATGTGGGACTTGAGCACAACAAACGGGGTATTTTATAAAGGTGTTATATTTGAAATGTGCAGGGACCGGACAAATAAAGCGTATTACACGGGTGCGTCTTATCGAGGTTTTACTGTATTTTCTAATGCAGTGTTGACAACATCTCCTGTGACCTGTGTGAACTGATTACAAACAAAGTGGTTGGCCTTCACACAAAATGATATCAGTTTATTAATGGTATGTAATGACTAGGGGATGGTTGTTGATGAAAAGTCATCTTATTTTTCACATTAGGATGATGCCTATTAATATAGAAATCCTTTCTATGTTAATATCAACGTAAAAAGTTAATTTCTTATATTGAATTTTTTGTATTTTTGAAGTTTTTGAACTAATAGCTCATTTTTACATTTTTTCGGGCATTTTTGGTCATTTTTAATATTTTGAAGAACTTTGAATGCATTTTACTTCCTTCTTTACATATAGATCTGTTAAATCTTTTTCTAAGCAAACAGGTCAGTAGTAGGCCCTACTAGTAATTACCTACTGAATAACTGAGCAACAGTGAAGTTTGAGTTTTATAGTTTGGAACAAACTCTAAAGTCCATCCGCCATTTCACTGAAGGCTTCACCTCACACAACAGAAGTAATATAAAATGCTTGACAACAGCCTAGTTTAAGTGAGGATTTTGACTGCTACTGTTCTTTTGTTGGTATGAGGTTGTCTTTAGAATTTATGTTTGGAAGGGGGAGAACTTTGATCGTTTCCTAGACAATAGGATGTTGTGTCCCCAGTATGGTTCAGAAGGGATGTACTACAGTGTAGACAGTACAGTATTTTCAACACAAAGGTTGCAAGAATCCTCTTTGCGCCCACAATTAGTTTTGTCGTTTACACTCCCCATCTGGAAGGTCTGGTAACAAAAGTGAAGAGCAGAAGGAGGAGAAGACAGAGAATGAAGGCACTGACATGAACCACCCCTGATTGAAACACATTGTAAACGTTCATTAAAATCTTGCATGCTCTTTTCCTTTATCTCAGTCAAATTCCAGGAAGTTGCCTCCTTTCTCCAACATCTGCAGGACAGTCATTGAAACAAGGTGAAAAAATTTTTAAGAAGTTGCGTTGCAAGTATGGTGAATAATATTTAAATGTCATTTTCTTTTAATTTTATGTAATTTTTCCATTATTTTAAGGGCATTTTATTGATAATTTTAAGTAGATTTTTAGGTCATCAACATCCGCCCCCTAATAATGACACACACATGCACTCAGAGAATATTCAATACAGTGACAACATATATAGTCTACCAAAAAAACCCTAAACTAAGTGAAGTGTGAACTGATAAAACTGAATACTATGTCGTTATAGTAGTAAAAGTTGCGACTTGCAATAAATAAATCTCAGACTTTCTGAGGCCAGAATAAATCAGGTCATGGGCCACCAGTTGGCCATCGCTGGTTTAAGCCATGCGACATAAGTTCACTGTAAAACCAAGCAGAGAAAAAGCTGAAAAAATTTAGATTCCAGATATAGTGGCCCAGCACACACAACATGCAGTGGCAATGGCGAATTTCTTTAAACATGAGTACAGAGGATCTATAGTCTTAAAAATATCTAGTTTTCACTTTTAATAGTCTTTGTACCGGTACTGTAAATATGCTAACTTAAAATGCAGTCCACACCTGTGGAGTAACAGTCAGCGCGTCTAGCCGTGAAACCAGGTGGCCCGGGTTCGAATCCCAGTCGGGGCAAGTTACCTGGTTGAGGTTTTTTCCGGGGTTTTCCCTCAACCCATCACGAGCAAATGCTGGGTAACTTTCGGTGCTGGACCCCGGACTCATTTCACTGGCATTATCACCTTCATTTCATTCAGACGCTAAATAACCTAGATGTTGATACAGCGTCGTAAAATAACCCAATTAAAAAAAAAAATTCAAATTTTTTAGTACAGTGCTCCTTTAAGATCTTCTTGACTGGTGCTAAAAACACTTACTGTACAGTTTTTTTTTAAAGCAGCATGAAATTGTCTCTGTCCTCATGGCTACATTCTTTTGTTTCTCTAGGTGTCAAGTGTACGAGGTTCCAGATGTGGAGGCTCTGTATGACGACTTGATGAATTTGATTGTAAGACTTGGCAACCATGGAGTCATACATGGAGACTTCAACGAATTCAATCTGATGTTAACAGATGATGGAAAACCAATTCTTATAGATTTCCCACAAATGATGTCAACATCACATCCAAATGCTGAGATGTAAGAACTTTGTACCATAGGGTGACAATCACTGTGATGTACATTTCAACACATAATAATACATACTCTTGGGAGGGGTAGGTTAAAAGAGAGAGAGACTGCTTTTCAGTCCTGAATATACTGCAGTTTTGTAAGACATTGTTCTCAAAGTGAAACTTAAAATTACGCTTAAAATTTGTGAGACTGATGAGCTATTAAGTTATTTAGATTTCTTTAAGTAGTTAAAATGTGATCTAGACATCACAATAACAAAAGTAGACAACAAACACACATTCAAAGTATACAGAAAACCCACAACAACAACACACATACACAACACATTCAACCAAGCTGCATTCCAAACAATGGTACACAGACTACTCAACATACCAATGAACCAACAGGATCACAACGAAGAGCTAAACACAATCAAATACATAGCACAAGAAAATGGATACAACCCCAACATAATAGACAACATAATATGTAAGACAAAACAAAGCCACAAAAAGCAGAAGAATACAACACAAACACAAGAACACAAAAAATACATCACACTAACATACGAAAACAAAAACACACATAAAACTGCAACCTCATTCAAGAAATTAAATTACAACATCGCATACAGAACAAATAACACTCTACAAAAACATCTCGACACACAAACAACACAAACAAATACAACCACACAGGCATATACAAACTCAAATGTAACACCTGCAACAACTTCTAATAGGTCCGACAGGCAGATCATTTCAAACACGTTACAAAGAACACATCACAGCCATAACAAAATTACAAAACACCTCCACATATGCAGAACACATCATAAATGCCAACCACACCTACAGAGACATCAACACAGACATGGAAATACTGCACGTCCAACCAAAAAGCCAGAAACTCAACACGCTAGAACAATATGAAATATACAGACACACGAAAACACACCCCAACGATATTCTCAACACACAACTCAATTTCAAAACACATGCACTCTTTGACTCTACACTACGAATGCACTCACACAGGAAACAAGAGGCGCCAAGACCAACAACGACCAGTTCTGAAGATGACCCAAAATAGGTCGAAACATGTTAACAAGGTGTGTTAAAATTTAACACAAGAAAGACTTATATATATTCCGAAGTTAAAATGCTTATTCTTTTGTTCAATCTCCCAAAATACTGCAGATTTTAATAAGAAAAACCATAAGCTTCACACTATTTAAGTCAGAATGAAGGTAGAATATTGAAGATGATCCTGTCTGACAAGTTCACTGTTCTAAAATAAATAAAAAGAATTACGTGGTAAAAAGTTGACAGGAGAATTGTGAGAAAAGCTCTCTCTGAGACACTGCTTTTATTGGCAGAGAATTGCTGCATACAATGCTCAAAGTGAAGGTTGATAATTGGTAGTAGTGTAGCTAGGTATTTTCCACTCTTTCTCTCCAGGAGACAAATATTGAGGGCCCATGTTCAGGATGGTTGGGTGTATGGAGTAACACTTTATGTAGGGATAGTACAGTTGACAGATATTCATATAAG